>NC_134355.1:113420364-113622864 GCF_048569485.1 Anomaloglossus baeobatrachus | reverse complement strand
CACAGAGGTGGAAGTAAAATCAATAGGACAAAAAATTTAATGAAGATATATACAGTATATATATATATATTATAAATATATACTGTATGTATATATATATATTTATATATAGATATATATATATATATATATATACTGTATATATTATAGTATAATATAAACAGTAGGCGCTGAAGGAACCTGGGAACACCGGTGTGAGGATCATCCACATTACACATGGAGACAGATGACTCCGCTTATTGGCGAGTTTATAAGTACACACATATATGAGGTTGTCACACAGTTGTGTAGTGTATATTACTATATGAGTATAGTTCTTTTTAACATTATATGGATTTGGAGACATTTATCAATGCTAGTTTTGCTCATTGCTTTTATGTATATTTCTATATGTTATATGTTTAAATATAAATTTATAAATAAAATAAAAATCATTTTATTTCTAAAGCACCAACATAATCTGCAGCACTTTACAATTCAAATATTTTGTGTATTCTTGCATTATATATTGTCAATTATTTTATTCATGTAATGTATCTCATATTATTTCTTCTTGACCTTGTGCACATTATCAATACTTGTGAAAAGCTGATGGGTAAATTAAACACTTTTTTACACCTTTACCTGATCGCAGTGCTGCCTTTTTGTTTTATTTCTGGTGGACTTGGATTGGGAATCCAGCAGCTTGCTCCCTTTTTGCCACAGTACTTTTTTTTTTACACATTATACAAATAGACACCCAAATGTTTGAGTATGTACAGTATATACAGGAATGTACATGCACACATTTTGCAATTTGTCTTGACCCAGGATGTACCGGTAGCTCTTAGTAATTTTCTCTTTGACGTTATTTCATAGCAGTAAAGAAAGTAGCACAAATAAAAAATAACTGTGCCATGAAGCGTTTTTCTCCAGCTTTATTATAATCCAGTCAATAGTCTGATTTGTAATATGATTTATTATTTTTTTTAATCTCAACATGCAGGTCAAGTAGTCTTTCTTGCCTTGAGATGGGAGATCGGATAGTTAACCACTTTCCAGGCTGATTAATGTCAAGCTGTATGAGGCATGTTCTAAATATGCCTACACTGAAGTGCTTCCTTTTCCAACCTAATCACTCTGTCATCGCAATAAAATATCCTTTTGGGTTGTTCATGCCTATAAACAATAATATTAATATTTCCATATTAATTTTAGAATTCTAAATCTGTTTGTTTTCATTTAACGGTTTATAATTATATCTAACATCGTCAGGATCGATATACAGTTGGCTGTACATGTAGCGCTTTAAGGCTATGTGCCCACGGGAGTTTGTACCTGCGGATATATCCGCAGGTACGTCCGCAGGTTCCCGCAGCTGCTCACTGGAATCTGCAGCTATTTTTAGCTGCGGGATTCCAGCGAAATATCTGCGGTAAACCTGCGGACATTCGTGCGACTTACCTGCGGAAGTCCCGTCCTCTATCTCCATAGTGGAGGGCCGGGATTTCCGCAGGTAATTCCGCAGAAATAATTGACATGCAATTACGTGCAGCTGCGGGACATCCGCAGCATATTCCGCAGCCGCACATACCGCAACATGGACACAGCACTCCCCATGTCCCATAGGATAACATGGGGAGTGTCTGTACATGCTGAAACCTGCGGATTTATCTGGAAAATCCAGAAAATCCGCGGATTTTCCACAGATAAATCCGCAGGTTTAATCTCCCATGGGCACATAACCTTAAGGGTGCTTTACACGCTGCGACATCGCTAATGATATATCGTCGAGGTCTTGTCATTAGTGACGCACATCAGGGGCCGTTAGCGACATCACAGCGTGTAACACCAAGGAGCGATGATCAACAATCGCAAAAATGTCCAAAATCGTTGATCGTTGACACGTCGCTCCTTTTCAAAATATCGTTACTGCTGCAGGTACGATGTTGTTCATCGTTCCTGCGGCACCACACATCGCTATGTGTGACACCGCAGGAACAAGGAACATCTCCTTACCTGCGTCCACCGGCAATGAGGAAGGAAGAAGGTGGGCAGGATGTTACGTCCTGCTCATCTCCGCTCTGCCGCTTCTATTGGACGGCTGCAGTGTGACGTTCCTGTGATGCCGCACGGACCGCCCCCTTAGAAAGGAGGCGGTTCACTGGCCAGAGCGACGTCGTAGGGAAGGTAAGTCCATGTGACGGGTGTAAGCGATGTTGTGCGCCATGGGCAGCGATTTGCCCGTGTCGCACAATCGACGGAGGCGGGTACGCTCGCTAGCGATCTCGCTAGCGAGATCGCAGCGTGTAAAGTACCCTTTATTTACACCTGTCAAATTTGTGTGCCCCATTATTATTCAAACTATCTTTCTGAAAGGGTATGTATGTAAAAATCTTCGGCCGTAACAATAAATATTTTCACTATGACACCAATTTTAACACAAAATGGAAACTTTGCATCCAAAATTGTACAAAATGATCCTCGCGCCCTGCACACGAATATCGATGTTTCGACTCTGACATGAATGTTTTTTGGGACTTCCATTGGCATTATCACTCATAAGAAACTATAAGAGCATGGCTACATAAATGCCTTAGAAGATAAAATGAAAACATGTCTTATAAAAGTTCATCCCATTTAAAACAGTTACTTCCAGAGCCATGGATGTAAACATTACTGATTATACTTGTAAAGTTGTTATATGTTATATATAAAATAGTGATATGATTGAGCAAAATAAATCAGTAACATAGTTTAAACATATCTATAGAAAAGCATAGTCTTCCTAACCTAATATCCCTCAACAACTTAAAACTGCTTTTGGTGCACATACCAGTTTAATATGTCCAGGAACAGTCATCTTCCATAACTTATCATTTTCTGTAACTTGCCATCTATTTGTTTTCAGCACCAATATACCAGTACTATAGGTGCCAAAAGTGCCTTTGACTACTTTCATACTTCAGTCGTTTCAAATCCGTCAGGTCACTCGTTGCGACTGAACGACGAATCCGTTGTTTTTTAGCTGTCAACGGACACAACAGATGTGTTATTTCACAGAATTCCGTTCACAGGAATCCTGTGAAATAACTGATCCGTCGCATCCGTTACATCCGTTGTGCGTCCGTTTTCCGACGGATCCATCATGATCTGTTTGGTTTTGGGACAGCACAATGGGAGTGGCCGACATTTTGATGACCTATTACTGTGTTTTCATAGGCCATCTGTGACAGTTTGTAGAGAAAGGAGCAGAATAAATGTTGTTATAGCTAAAATTGTGTGTGGATTATTCCTATCAAGCCTATCTGGAGCCTTGCAATGTGATAGTGTTGTACATACTGGGCATGCTCAGTAGCAAATAACGAAATCCAGCACTGGATTCCGTTGTGCAACGGATTACGGCGGAATCCTGCACCATGGACAACCTTTATACCTCTTGACGGATTGTGGCGGAATCCTGCGCAGTGAGTTTTTTTTACGCTCAAAAAAACGTTACAGTGTCAGTTCCTTCTGCCTGACGGTCAGTCATTCCATGACTGATCCGTTGTGCGGCAGATGCAACACAAGGCCATCAGTCGCAATCCGTCGTTAATACAAGTCTATGGGGGAAAAACTGAATCCTGCAAAATATTTTTTTCTCAAGGCAACGGATTGTGACTGATGCAAAAAGACTAAAGTGTGAAACTAGCCTTTCCCTGACCTCTCAGCATACATTGCTCCTGCTTTTCTCCAATGACTTGCTTGTCCTGGACCTTTTGCCCGCTTCTCTATTATGCCTTTAGAAAGTTTTATAGACAGGAGAGCAGGAGCAGAGAAACAAGATTCACCCCAACTTCCTTCATCCATCGCTGTTTTTCTGCTGCTGTTGATAGATTACACTTGACAACAGGCAGTAGAAAAGTAAGAAAGGAAACTCCTAGTGGCAGGCAGTGTGGAGGGATATTTTTGGGGGATAAGATCATTTATGTGACGTGTCCTGTAGATTGTCTGTTTATTCCAATATTTATCAAATGAAATCAAGTTGTCAGAAAACACAGTGACCATTTAAGATACTAATAATTAAGCAAACAAAAAAAAATATCCCATTTGTCCATTCCTTCAGTGGAAAAATAAATATAACCTTTTTTTAACTAGGTCATATTTGTTTAGGAGCTTATTACATTCACAAAGTTTCAAATACCCATTCATGCCGCCTCCATGGAATTTAGAATTAGGTATTGCCTTGACTAGTTAAGGGACTACCATTTTTTGGTGATTTTACTGGTATTTTAGGGTCCACTTTCAGATAAGCGTCAATCTTCTCAGTTCTTTCTAATAACCTTAGGTATCCTCTGGTACTATAAAGCATTCATGGTAGTCTCTATGATGGTGAGTTGCCTATTCCCGAATTGTACAAATCAGCCTCAAAGCCAAGATTCCCTCCAACATGCTTTATCAGGTTCTCTCTATGAATCATGTCTTTGACTTTCAACAAATATATTGGTACCATTACTAAAAATCTCTGTTTGTCTCTATATTCAGAGTACATTATTCCATTATACCCTGATGTTTGCCTAGGTGTTAATTGTCGCGGGCGGCGCGGCGCTGCGCTCGCCAACGCTCGGGTCCGGCGCTGCTGCTGCTCGGTGGCTCGAGCGGTGGGCTGGATCCGGGGACTCGAGCAGCGCTCCTCGCCCGTGAGTGAAAAGGGGATGGTTTGGTTTGGGGATGTTGTCCGTGACGCCACCCATGGTTGTGGTGAGGTTGGGACACCACCGCTGCTCTGGACGGGGATCCCAGGAGCGATGACAGGGAGCAGCTGAGATGTTTCTCTCCCCTCCGTGGGTAGGGGGTTTTGATGGTCCCGGGGCCCGGTGATGGTGATTGTAAAGTGGATAGCGGGGTTTGGCGAGGTGCAGGGTCGCGGGGGCAGCACGGTGCCGGACAGCACGATGGTACTCACTCAGCCAATGACGTAGACGGAGTCTCTGGTAAAACAAACGGCTGGATGGACGGGTCCCGCAGCCGGCTGCGATGGTCACTCCCGGTAGGTTGGCGGTGACTGTCTCTCCCTGCACCTGTGTTGTGTTGTCGGCTCCGATGGCTTCCCACCGGTAACCCGGTCCCCAGCGGTGTATTTGCCAGAGGAGCTCCTTTATGCCCGCAGACTCTGGCCCTGGGAACTCTAGCTGTGGCGGTAGCTGTATTTCCCTTCATGGTTGAGCGGTTGACTTCAGTCGGGTCTTTGCTGCTGGGAAACCCCGGAGGTTCCCGTCGCTGACGGATTTGACCGGTTTAATGGCGACTCCAAGCCTGGTCGGGGTCCGTAGGCCCTGCTGAATGGTGCTGGCTTCTCTTTGCTCCCCGGTTTGGTACCGGCGGGCCACCGCCCGTCCCCGGTCCTTACGGTTGTGCGTCAATCAGCCTCGCCTGCAGACGGTCACCACCATCTGCCAACCTTGCTGTTTGTGCCCGGGCCACATACCCGGACACGGTCAGTCTGCTCCACTACCACTTCCCTCAACTCTCAAACTGTTCTGCTTTCTTTTCCCGCCTCCAGGACTGTGAACTCCTCGGTGGGTGGGGCCAACCGCCTGGCTCCACACCACCTGGTGTGGACATCATCCCCTGGAGGGAGGCAACAAGGATTTGTGTGTGTGACTGATGTGCCTAACCGGGGTGTGGGGTGTGTTGTTGTAGTACCTGTGACGTCCTGGCTTGTCCAGGGCGCCACATTCCCCCTTGGTTAAACGCAGACCGTCCGCGGGCTGCCCGTCCATCGCCGGTTTTATTTTCACAACTGAAAAGGTAAAACAACATGTAAACACAAGTATATTTTTATATATCTTCCCTTAACGGGAGGCACGGTACTTAAACGTTACTAACGGTAGTCAATTTTTTTATTAAAACATACAGCTTCCGCTCTCCCCCCGCCCAAACAACCTGGCCCTGATGCTGCCCCTAAGAAGTGGGCAGCACCCCTTGCCCCAGTCCATCACCAGGCTGCCCGAGCGGGTACGGTCCCTTTCAGGGGACCCACGTCCATGGGGGACCCCTGACCCCCGGAGGATGGCCACCGGTCCAGGTGGTGGCCGGGTCTCAGCCTACTCCACTGCGGGCCCTTCCTCAATCTGCCTCTCCGGAGGCGGTAACAGATGTATGCCAACAATTATTTACATGCCACAAGTTTGTGGTTGCCCTGCAAGTTCTCGGGCGTGTCCGTAAGCAGTTCCTTACGCAAACGGTGCAGAAAGTCCCAACGGGGACTAGTTGCCGGCAACGACCGGTTCAATCACGGTTGCAAATCGGATAACATCTTCGGCCGATTCAATCTTATCATTCGGTTACTTAACGGTACTGGTGGTCCCAACGGGGACAACTTGCAGCGGGGGGACCGCTGACATCACTGCTCACTTTCATCCACTTCACCCGGCCTCGGGTAGAAGAACACGGGTACCAGCCCCTCCAGCACATGGCAGGCGCGACGGGGAAGGGCCGCCCGGTATCCATTATTTCCGCTCCGTGGGATGTAAGTGGCCTCCATGTCATACAAGGCGACGACTCCTTCGTCCTCCGAGACAGGTTCGGTGTCAGGCCCGGAGTCACTATCGTCTGTTACTGCACCAGGCGGGTTGCCGCCAGCTGCCGCAGTCTCCGGGCTCGCTACTCCTTCTGCTGCCGCTACAGGGGGCCGCAAGCCAGACGGACCAGCAGCGGTGGGGTGCACAGGCAGGGAAGACGAGGGCAGTATGGGGACCAGGGGCAGACCGGGTCCCTCAGCCGCAGTGGCCGGTCCCTCAGGGACACAGGGGCGTGGGTCACTCACCAGCTCCTCCATCATAGCCTCCATCCCGTACACCCGGGCGACCGCGGCCACCTCCTCCACCTCCGCGGTCCACTGCTCCATCAGAAGGCAGATCTGATTCTGGTAGCGCCGGCAGATGCCCGCAGTTCGGACCCTAAGCCAGGCCGCTGTTCCGGGCACCGGCTCCGTCTCTGCGTAGCTGGACGGGGCGGACATGTTGGCAGCGGTACCTTCCAGGAACCAAAAGATGGCCGCAGAGTCCTGGCGTCCCTGCTTTTATAGCCGCGGCTTACATGCGGCCAGACGCCATCCGTCCCCCCTTGGTTTCTTTCCGGCACCTCCTCTTCAGGGGCGGAGCTTCGGCTTTCGCGCCTCCACTGCTCGGGAAGACGCTCGAGCGGGGAACTTTTCGCGCCCAAGATGGCGGCTCCTGAAAATTATCGGCTGGACACCTCCGGCGGGACACAAGGCGCACTTCTACCAGGCGGTAGAACGGTAAGATCCTGTTCGTGACGCCAAGTTGTCATGGGCGGGGAGGGGATGCTGCGCTCACCACGGTCGGGTCCGGCGCTGCTGCTACTGCTGCTCGGTGGCTCGAGCGGTGGGCCGGATCCGGGGACTCGAGTGGCGCTCCTCGCCCGTGAGTGAAAGGGGAATAGTTTTTGGGGTTTGGGAAGTCGGTCCGTGATGCCACCCACGGTTTGGTGAGGTTGGGGGCACCACCGCTGCTCTGGACGGGGATCCCGGGAGCGATGACAGGTAGCAGCCGAGATGTTTCTCTCCCCTCCGTGGGTAGGGGGTTTTTGGTGGTCCCGGGGCCCGGTGATGGTGACTGAAAGGTGGATGGCAGGGTTTGGCGAGGTGCAGGGTCGCGGGGGCAGCGTGGTGCCGGACGGCACTCACTCAGCCAATGACGTACACGGAGTCTCTGGTAAAACAAATGGCTGGATGGACGGGTCCCGCAGCCGGCTGCGATGGTCACTCCCGGTAGGTTGGCGGTGACTGTCTCTCCCTGCACCTGTGTTGTGTTGTCGGCTCCGATGGCTTCCCACCGGTAACCCACTCCCCAGCGGTGTATTTGCCAGAGGAGCTCCTTTATGCCCGCAGGCTCTGGCCCTGGGAACTCTAGCTGTGGCGGTAGCTGTATTTCCCTTCACGGTTGAGCGGTTGCCTTCAGTCGGGTCTTTGCTGCTGGGAAACCCCGGAGGTTCCCATCGCTGACGGATTTGACCGGTTTAACGGCGACTCCAAGCCTGGTCGGGGTCCGTAGGCCCTGCTGAATGGTGCTGGCTTCTCTTCGCTCCCCGGTCCGGTACCGGCGGGCCACTGCCCGTCCCCGGTCCTTACGGTTGTGCGTCAATCGGCCTCGCCTGCAGACTGTCACCACCGTCTGCCAACCTTGCTGTTTGTGCCCGGGCCACGTACCCGGACACGATCATTCTGCTCCACTACCACTTCCCTCAACTCCCAAACTGTTCTGCTTTCTTTTCCCGCCTCCAGGACTGGGAACTCCTCGGTGGGTGGGGCCAACCGCCTGCCTCCATCCCACCTGGTGTGGACATCAGCCCCTGGAGGGAGGCAACAAGGATTTGTGTGTGTGACTGATGTGCCTAACCGGGGTGTGGGGTGTGATGTTGTAGTACATGTGACGTCCTGGCTTGTCCAGGGAGCCACATTAATGATCACATTATTTTACCTGATGTTCTTTTTGGACAGATAAGGCTTTCTTTTGTCACACGTCTTTTGAAGATCTAATGTCACTCTTAAGGCCCAGTCACACTAAACAACTTACCAGCGATCCCAACAATGATACAACCTGATAGGGATCGCTGGTAAGTTGCTAAGAGGTCACTGGTGAGATGTCACACTAAGCGACGCTCCAGCGATCCCACCAGCAACCTGACCTGGCAGGGATCGCTGGAGCGTCGCTACACGTGGAAGCATGCTGCGCTTGGTAACTAAGGTAAATATCAGGTAACCAACCCGATATTTACCTTGGTTACCAGCGCACACCGCTTAGCGCTGGCTCCCTGCACACCTAGCCACAGTACACATCGGGTTAATTACCCGATGTGTAGTCTGGCTATGTGTGCACAGAGCAGGAGCCGGCACTGACAGCTGAGAGCGGCGGACGCTGGTAACGAAGGTAAATATCGGGTAACCAAGGTAAGGGCTTCTTGGTTACCCGCTGTTTACCGTGGTTACCAGCGTCCGCAGAAGCCGGCTCCTGCTGCCTGAACATTAGTTGTTGCTCTGTCGCTGTCACACACAGCGATGTGTGCTTCACAGCGGGAGAGCAACAACTAAAAAATGGCCCAGGACATTCAGCAACAACCAGCGACCTCACAGCAGAGGTCCAGGTTGTTGCTGGATGTCACACTAAGCAACATCACTAGCAAGTTGTGCCTTAGCAGCGATGTTGCTAGCGATGTTGCTTAGTGTGACGGTACCTTTAAGGCCGCTTTACACGCAACAACATCGCTAACGAGATGTCGTTGGGGGTCACGGAATTCATGACGCACATCCGGCCTCATTAGCAATGTCGTTGCATGTGACACATACAAGCGACCGCCAACGATCAAAAATACTCACCTTATCATTGATCGTTGACATGTCGTTCAAATCCCAAATGTCGTTGCTGTTTTCGGACGCAGGTTGTTCGTCGTTCCTGAGACAGCACACATCGCTACGTGTGACACCGCAGGAACGACGAACAGCACCGTACCTGCGTCCTTCGGCAACGAGTTTGGCGTGTCTTTCATATGGCTGCTCTCCGCCCTTCCGCTTCTATTGGACGCCTGCCGTTTGACGTCGCTGTAACGCCGCACAAACCACCCCCTTAGAAAAGAGGCTGTTTGCTGGCCACAGTGATGTCGCTAGGAAGGTAAGTCCGTGTGACGGATACTAGCGATATTGTGCGCCACGAGCAGCGATTTGACCATGACGCACAAACGACGGGGGCAGGTGCGATCGTCAGCGATATCGCTAGCGATGTCGCTGCGTGTAAAGTAGCCTTAAGTATAGGGAAATACTGAGCGACCAGGTGAAAATGGAGGGGAGGGAAGAGGGAAACCCTGTGTATAGGAGAGAGGGAGATGGTGACTACTGATAAAACCTTCAACTTGCCCCCGACTCCATTGACGTCCCCAGATAAGTTCCACACCTATGCGCTGAGCAGGATACTTGGCCCTGGCAGCTAAACCTGAACTGGGCCCTAGGTAATTAATGAACGGACGAGATGGGCACTAGTCAACTCCACTAAGCCCTAAAGAACACAAAAGGGAAAGCAAACAGGTGAAAGCAAATAAGCAACTTATCTCCAAGATGACTTAGGCTATGTACCCACGTTGCGTTTTTTCCCACGTTAATGCTGCGTTTTGAACTGCAGCGTTTCAGTGCCAAATTGCATGCGTTCTGCTTCCCCAGCAAAGTCTATGAGAAGTCAGAAAATTCAATGCGCACGCTGTGTTTTTAAACGCAGTGTTTTGGATGCCAAAAATCGCTGCGGAAAAAAATGCAGCCTGTCACTTCTTTTGTGCTTTGTAGCTGCGTTCTCCACCCATTGAAATCAATGATGTGGGTCAAAATGCAACCAAAATGCACTTGGACTGCATTTTTGTTGCGTTCCGCATGCTTTATTGACAAACAAAATGCAGGTCTTTCAGTCTCTCTCTGTCGATCAATCCCTCTCTGTCTGTCGGTCGGTCTCTTTCTCTGTCAGTTGTTCGCTTTGTCTCTCTCTCTGTCCGTGGGTTGGTCTCTCCCTCTAACCCCCTCTCTCATACTCACCGATCACCGACATGGCGCTGCACGGCTGTCACAAAGCTCCGGCAGCTTTTCCTCTTTTGAAAATGCCGGCCGCTCATTATTTCATCTCGTATTTCCTGCTTTCCCTGCCCACCGGCGCCTATGATTGGTTGTAGTCAGACACGCCCCCACGCTGAGTGACAGCTGTCTCTCTGCTACCAATCACAGCCACCGGTGAGCGGGTCTATATCGTGCAGTGAAATAAATAAATAAATAATTAAAAAAAAAAACAATGTGCGGTCCCCCCCCAATTTTGATACTAGCTAAGTTAAAGCCACACAGCTGAAGGGTGGTATTCTCAGTATGGGGAGCTCCACGTTATGGGGAGCCCCCAAGCCTAATAATATCAGCCAGCAGTCGCTCGGAATTGCTGCATCCATTAGATGCGACAGTCCCGGGACTCTACCCGGCTCATCCCGAATTGCCCTGGTGCGGTGACAATTGGGGTAATAAGGAGTTAATGGCAGCAACCCATAGCTGCCACTAAGTCCTAGGTTAATCATGGCAGGCGTCTCCCCGAGATACCTTCCATGATTAACCTGTAAGTTAAAGAAAATAAACACATACACCCGAAAAAATCCTTTATTTGGAACAAAAGAAAAAAAAAAACACTCTCTTTCACCACTTTATTAACCCCCGAATACCCATCCAGGTCCGGCGTAATCCACACGCCGTCCCACGACGAACTCAGCTCTGCTACATGAAGCTGACAGGAGCGGTCACAGACCAGACCGCTCTCTATCAGCTCCACGTAGCAACTGAAGTGAGCTGCACGATCAGCAATGACGTCAGTCAGGTTACCCGCGGCCACCGCTGGATCCTCCAACTGTGACAGCAAGTCGCCTGAGTGACTGAAGTGAGCTGCGCGATCAGCGATGACGTCACAAGTGAGTTGCGGTCTCGGGTGGAGGACTCCAGCTGGCCGCAGGTAACCTGGGTGACGGCAACGCTGATCGCGCTGCTCACTTCAGTCACTCAGGGGATTAGCGGTCACCAGTGAGTCCTTCACGGGTGACCGCTAATCAGGACGTGACACACAGACAGAGCCGCGGTATGACAATGAAGCCGGGTGAAGTTCATCTGAGTTAATTCTCATAGCGCGACTCTGCCTGCTGTAAGAGGTCATGTAGCAGAGCTCAATTGCCGTGGGAAAGCACTGCAAAAAATGCATCCAAAACGAATGCAAAATGCATCAAAAATGCATGTGTTTTGGATGCATTTTTATACAAATGCAGTGTTTACAGTTTTAGAGGGTGCGTTCTTTTCCGGACAGCACAGAACGCAACGTGCACACATACCCTTAGGGAGGGGAATAGCAATCAGGACCGTATAGAAACAGAAACTAACTATATCACCAGCAGCATACCAAGGGGAAATGCAGGTATATAAAGACATAGAGAGTGAAGGATAATGATAGCAGCTGAAAGGAAAAGATCTCCACAGGGTCCTAAAGGGGAAAGAGTAAATCTTAACAAAGAAGACACACAAATCTACATTCATACCACAGAGGAAAGGATGGAATATCAAGGAGCAGTTTGTGCAGCCAAATGCAGCTGCCTTCTGCAGCCGAATACCACAGGGTTGTCTGTTAACCTGTGGTTAACCTGTGACATCTAATTTATGCAGACACTTTTTAATATTAGAGTTTATCAATAGTGCAAATATGTTCCTGTACCTATCACATAGTGTATGTGTGGCGCCCAGGACTAGCCAGGTCGTCACAGGTAACACACAAACACCCCCACCCCCATCAGACAGTAACATTAGCCAAACAAAAACCCTTGTTGTCTCCCTCCAGTGTCTGATGTCCACACCAGGTGGAGCGGAGGCAAGCGGTTGGCCCCACCCACCGAGGAGTTCACAGGCCTGGAGGCGGGAAAAGTGTGAGTGAGAAGTCGGAGAGTAGTTGAGGAGTTTGAAGTGAGAGGAGCAAGCACTTGGGTGTTTGGGTTTGTGGCCCAGGCACTGACAGCAAGGTTGGCAGACGGTGGTGGCCGTCTGCGGGAGTGGTGAAGTAACGCGGAACCGTAGGACCGGGGTCGGGCGTTGGCCCGCCGGTACCCACCAGGGAGCGAAGTGAAGCCAGCACACACAGGCAGGGCCATCGGACCCCGACCAGACTTGGAGCCGCCGACAATAGTCAAATCCGAGTGTGACCGGAACCCAGGGGTTTCCTAACAGCCAAAGACACGATAGAAGGCAACCGCCCACACCGTGAGGGTATGCAAATAAGAAAGCCGCGGAGACACCATCACGTGTTTCTCAACGCTGCCAGGAAACTAGCCAGGTCTTTCACCGGGAAGGAACAACCACGGGAAGGGCAGTCTCCAGTCAAGGAGACCACCTATACCAAACATGGTATCCATCCACAGACAGCCGTTTCGGGGTATTTGCCCCTCATCAGTGTGGAGTAGGAATCTGGCTAGTGGGGGCAATGCCTAGTAAAAGACTACTTAAGCAAGCATTGTTGACCTTAGGGAGATCAACATATCCACTGCGGAGACACCATCACGTGTTTCTCAACGCAGTGATTCTAGAGCATTGCCCCCTGGGAAGTATGCAAAAAAGAAAGCCGCGGAGACACCATCACGTGTTTCTCAACGCTGCCAGGAAACTAGCCAGGTCTTTCACCGGGAAGGAACAACCACGGGAAGGGCAGTCTCCAGTCAAGGAGACCACCTATACCAAACATGGTATCCATCCACAGACAGCCGTTTCGGGGTATTTGCCCCTCATCAGTGTGGAGTAGGAATCTGGCTAGTGGGGGCAATGCCTAGTAAAAGACTACTTAAGCAAGCATTGTTGACCTTAGGGAGATCAACATATCCACTGCGGAGACACCATCACGTGTTTCTCAACGCAGTGATTCTAGAGCATTGCCCCCTGGGAAGTATGCAAATAAGAAAGCCGCGGAGACACCATCACGTGTTTCTCAACGCTGCCAGGAAACTAGCCAGGTCTTTCACCGGGAAGGAACAACCACGGGAAGGGCAGTCTCCAGTCAAGGAGACCACCTATACCAAACATGGTATCCATCCACAGACAGCCGTTTCGGGGTATTTGCCCCTCATCAGTGTGAAGTAGGAATCTGGCTAGTGGGGGCAATGCCTAGTAAAAGACTACTTAAGCAAGCATTGTTGACCTTAGGGAGATCAACATATCCACTGCGGAGACACCATCACGTGTTTCTCAACGCAGTGATTCTAGAGCATTGCCCCCTGGGAAGTATGCAAATAAGAAAGCCGCGGAGACACCATCACGTGTTTCTCAACGCTGCCAGGAAACTAGCCAGGTCTTTCACCGGGAAGGAACAACCACGGGAAGGGCAGTCTCCAGTCAAGGAGACCACCTATACCAAACATGGTATCCATCCACAGACAGCCGTTTCGGGGTATTTGCCCCTCATCAGTGTGGAGTAGGAATCTGGCTAATCTGGCTTTCTTATTTGCATACTTCCCAGGGGGCAATGCTCTAGAATCACTGCGTTGAGAAACACGTGATGGTGTCTCCGCAGTGGATATGTTGATCTCCCTAAGGTCAACAATGCTTGCTTAAGTAGTCTTTTACTAGGCATTGCCCCCACTAGCCAGATTCCTACTCCACACTGATGAGGGGCAAATACCCCGAAACGGCTGTCTGTGGATGGATACCATGTTTGGTATAGGTGGTCTCCTTGACTGGAGACTGCCCTTCCCGTGGTTGTTCCTTCCCGGTGAAAGACCTGGCTAGTTTCCTGGCAGCGTTGAGAAACACGTGATGGTGTCTCCGCGGCTTTCTTATTTGCATACTTCCCATGGGGCAATGCTCTAGAATCACTGCGTTGAGAAACACGTGATGGTGTCTCTGCAGTGGATATGTTGATCTCCCTAAGGTCAACAATGCTTGCTTAATTAAGTCACACCGTGAGGGTATACAGCTACCGCCTAAGGCTAGAGACCCAAGGGCCAGCGCCTGCGGGCAAACGGACTCCTCCGGCATCCATACACCAGGGAGCGGACTACCGTTGGGGATCCATGGTAGTCAAACAAGTACATCAAGGTGCAGGGAAAGACAGCCGTCATCACATGTCCGGGGAGAGACACTGCAGCCGGCTGCGGGACCCGTCCATACAGCCGTTTGGTTTACCGAGGACTTTGTGCATCTCTTACTGAGTGAGTACACCCGTGCCATCCGGCACCGCGCCGCGTTGTCCCTGCAATCCTGCACCTTACCAACCCTGCCTCCCCGCCACACCACCGGGCCACGGGACCACCGACCCCTACCCACGGAGGGGGAAAACAACATCCCAGCTGCTCCCTACCATCGCTCCCGGGATCCCCGTCACCAGCAGCGGTGGTGCCCACCTTCACCACAACCCTTGGGTGGCGTCACGGACTAAATCCCCCAAACCAACCACCCCTTTCACTCATGGGCGAGGAGCGCCGCTCGAGTCCCCGGATCCGGCCCACCGCTCGAGCCACCGAGCAGCAGCCGCAGCAGCGCCGGATCAGAACGTTGGCGAGCGACCAGCAGCGGCGGCGTCCTCCCCGCCCGCGACATATGTACCAACTCAGCACTATATGAATAAATATCTGCTCGCTCAACCAACCTGCTGTAATACCACATTGATGTGGGAAAGTTTCCACTCCACCGTGGTAGTGACAAAAAAAAAGAAAGGATTCGTGATGCCAGGTTGCATTTAGTTAACCTCTGCTTCTCGGTAATGTGATGTAATGTTGTGCACTCCAATTAATCCAGGAAACAGGGTGGACATAGGGTCAACCATTTACTTGTGAAATAATAACAAGTACAACTATCTGGTTCTTGAAAACAGTTTTCATTCTATGGCATCAAGCAAACTTACTGTGAAGTGAAATAGCAATTCTCAGGCAAGGCCCTGTTGCAATTCTTAAGCCAGCTTTACACCTTACAATTAGGTGTGCAATCTCGTATGCGATGTGACACGCCCAGGTTGCATATGGGATCTTATGAGATTGCACGTAGGTCGTTCATTTGCTGTCACACGTGCATTAGTAGTCTATGTTAAATTGATCAATTTTGTGTGCGATCCTTTAGATCATGTGTTCTGTGACGTATGCATTGGGCACCTTTTTTTTTTTTTTATTTATTGACTTGCCAAGCGTGTGTAATGTGTAGGGATGCGTTTTTACTATGTCATCTGCCATTCAGCTCTGCTACATGGCCGCTAACAGCAGACACAGACAGCCATGTAGCAGAGCTGAATGGCAGATGACAGCAGACACAGAAAGAGCTGCACGATCAGAATGAACCCGGGTTAACTTCACCCGACTTCATTGTCATGCTGCGGCTCTGTCTGTGTGTCGCGTCCTGATTAGCGGTCACCTGTGAAGGACTCACCGGTGACCGCTAATCCCCTGAGTGACTGAATTGAGCAGCCCTTTCTCTTATACTCACCGATCACCGGTGCGGCGCTGCACGGCATTCACACTGCTCCGGCCGGCCGCCCATTAAACAATCTCGTATTCCCTGCTTTCCCCGCCCACCGGCGCCTATTATTGGTTGCAGTGAGACACGCCCCCACTCTGAGTGACAGGTGTCTCACTGCAACCAATCACAGCAGCCGGTGGGCGTGTCTATACTGTGCAGTGAAATAAATAATTAAATAAATAAAAAAACGGCGTGCGGTCCCCCCCAATTTTAATACCAGCCAGATAAAGCCATACGGCTGAAGGCTGGTATTCTCAGGATGGGGAGCTCCACGTTATGGGGAGCCCCCCAGCCTAACAATATCAGCCAGCAGCCGCCCAGAATTGCCGCATACATTAGATGCGACAGTTCTGGGACTCTACCCGGCTCATCCCGAATTGCCCTGGTGCGGTGACAATCCGGGTAATAAGGAGTTATTGGCAGCCCATAGCTGCCACTAAATCCTAGATTAATCATGTCAGGCGTCTCCCCGAGATACCTTCCATGATTAATCTGTAAGTGACAGTAAATAAACACACACACACACCTGAAAAATCCTTTATTAGAAATAAAAAACACAAACATATACCCTGGTTCACCACTTTAATAAGCTCGAAAAAGCCCTCCATGTCCGGCGTAATCCAGGATAGTCCAGCGAAGCTTCCAGCTCTGCTGCATGGAGGTGACCGGAGCTGCAGAAGACACAGCCGCTCCTGTCAGCTCCACGCAGCAACTGAAGACAGCCGCGCGATCAGCTGAGCTGTCACTGAGGTTACCCACTGTCACTGGATACAGCGGTGGCCGCGGGTAACCTCAGTGACAGCTCAGCTGATCACGCGGCTGTCTTCAGTTGCTGCGTGGAGGTGACAGGAGCGGCTGTGTGTTCTGCAGCTCCTGTCACCTTCATGCAGCAGAGCTGGATGCGACGCTGGAGGTCCGTGGATTACGCCGGACATGGAGGGCTTTTTCGGGCTTATCAAAGTGGTGAACCAGGGTATATGTTTGTGTTTTTTATTTCTAATAAAGGATTTTTTCGGGTGTGTATGTTTATTTACTGTCACTTACAGATTAATCATGGAAGGTATCTCGGGGAGACGCCTGACATGATTAATCTAGGAGTTATTGGCAGCTATGGGCTGCCAATAACTCCTTATTATCCCGATTTGCCAACGCACCAGGGCAAATTGGGAAGAGCCGGGTACAGTCCCAGAACTGTCGCATCTAATGTATGCGGCAATTCTGGGCGGCTGCTGGCTGATATTGTTAGGCTGGGGGGCTCCCCATAACGTGGAGCTCCCCATCCTGAGGATACCAGCCTTCAGCCGTATGGCTTTATCTGGCTGGTATTAAAATTGGGGGGGACCGCACGCCGTTTATTTAATTTAATTATTTATTTCACTGCACAGTATAGACACGCCCACCGACTGCTGTGATTGGTTGCAATGAGACACCTGTCACTCAGCGTGGGGGCGTGTCTCACTGCAACCAATCATAGGCGCCGGTGGGCGGGGAAAGCAGGGAATACGAGATTGTTTAATGGGCGGCCGGCTTTTTCAAAATAGTAAAAGCCGCCGGAGCAGTGTGAATGCCGTGCAGCGCCGCGCCGGAGATCGGGGATCAGTGAGTATGAGAGAGGGGGTAAGAGGGATAGACTGACATGGACAGAGAGAGAGGGACAGAGATAGTGACCGACTGACAGAGATTAGTGAATGACAGACATTGTGAGGTGCTTCAGAATGCAGCTTTTCAGCTGCGCTCTGAAGCGGACCTTTTTTAAGCTGCGGTGCAGAGCGCACACCTGCGCACATAGCCTCAGACATCACAATCGTATGAGGGATGTCACACGTTTCAATTGACTAGGTTCGTGCAACAAAACGTCCAAAGTATGAGGAATAAACGACGTGTATGCGATCACCGTATTTGCGTTCAATCTTGATCGCACGTAGGTGTCACACGCAAATACGTCACGAACGATGCCGGATGTGCGTCACTTACAACTTGACCCCGACGACGGATTGAAAGATTTATTGAAGCGTGTAAAGCAGGCGTTAGGTGCATAGATTCCTTAGCTGGTCTTATCTGCATAAACTGTATGCTCCTGGTCCATGTTAACTACAGCTGAAACCTTTGTGCTTTAAGTAAAGGAGTTGGATACTCTCCTACCTGCTTTTAACGTTATCTTTACAAAGGAAGGAGGTTCAGGCATAGCTCTTTTCTCCTCAGCTCTATGCTATCACAACATGTCTGCCAGGCATCTTTCCTCAGATCAGTTTGCTGGTCATACGGCCTGCTGGAACAGGGGTTACATGGTGTCTGTGGCTGTTCTCTGTTCTTCTCTATGGCTGCTCTGACTACTTTGGTTTGCAAAACTCACTACAGTAACTTTTGTGCACTAAAACTCTACTCACCCAAGCCTCACTTAGCTACCAGCTAAGTGAGGGCATTAACGTTTTAGGCTAGTTTCACACTGCGTTGCATTGCGTTGTGTGACGGATGCAACGGATGTGTTGCATATAGTGGCACAACGGATGCAATGGATCTTACAAAACAATGGAATCAGTTTTGGTTATTTTTTTTACAGTTTTACCAGCGGCAAATTATTGTGAACGATCAGCTGATCACTCACAGTAGCTGATCACTGGGTGATCAGCTGATCGTTCGACCGCCGAGAATGTGTGCGGGGGGCGGAGTGCGGGGTGGGTGGAGCCGAGCGGGGCCATGGCGCTGAGGACAGATGAGTGTGTGTGCACGTGTACGTGTGTGCGTGTGTGTGTGTACGCCTGCTTGTGTGTGCACGTGTGTGTGTACACCTGCGTGTGTACGCGTGTGTACATGTGGAGTGGAGTGCGGGAGGGGGCGGAGCCAAGCAGGGAAGTGTCGGGCTCCCTGCACACGTAGCCAGGGTAAATATCGGGTAACTAGGCAAAGCACTTTGCTTGGTTACCCGATGTGTACCCTGGTTACGGGTGCAGGGAGCCAGAGAGAGCATGCGCAGTGAAATCCTAAGGATTCTGCTGCTCAAAAAAAGTTACATGCTGCGTTCCTTTCGCCCGGCGGAAGCAACGCAGCGTCGGCCAGCGGAAGCAACGCAGGTACTTTTGGCACAATCCGTCATCCATACAAGTCTATGGGAAACAGTGGAATCCGTTAACGGATTCCGCTGTTTTCCAAAAGGGCGGATTGTGAAGGAAGGAAAAAAACGCAAGTGTAAAAGTACCCTTAGGTGTGTGCTGCATATTTTAAAATCAATAAGTGCACATGAAAATGAGATTCCCTGGCCCTGAAAAGTCACTCCTTTCTGTGCCCTGCTTGATAGCGGAGGTTGGCACCCTAAAATGTGATTTGGCGACCCCACTCACGTCGTCTTTCCCTAATTCGCCCTATACAGTGGGTCCATCCATATTCTGTCCACCGCGATTAACTGGAGAACGACGGCAGCTATAGGCACAGAAGTGGTGTCTAGGTATAGTAAAGTATCCATGCACTACGCAATGAAACCACCTATAGCGCCACCTGGTGGAAAACAACGGAGTTAGCATTTTTATCTCGAAAACGGAACAAGATAGAGAAAAAAAGTAAATTACAAAGTTGTAGGGCATCATCAATTCAATACGAATCGACACCTTGCATACAGAAATGCAATGATTAGAATGTGTAAAACTCACAAGGCTGCGGACGTGAAGCGATACCTCATGGAGACCTTCCTACAAGTCACTGGGTATGGTGGCTGCGTGAAGTGGCCTCCACGCTCACCTGAACTGACCCCATTGGACGTCTTTCTGTGAGGTCACATCAAAGAGCAAGTGTATGCGACCCCTCCACCAATATTGCAGGACCTACGACGACGTATCACAGATGCATGTGCAAACGAGTCACCTACCATATTGCACAACGTGCAGCAAGATACAGTATGCTGTCCAGAGTACAGATGTGCATTGCAGCTGACGGTGGCCACTTTGAGCATCAAAAGTTAAATGAGCACCATATGCGTGACCAGCATTCAATGTTTTGGGGTCATGGGTTTCATATCATAGCATTTCTGTATGCAAGGTGTCGATTAGCATTGAATTGATGATGCCCTGCAACTTTGTAATTCACTTTTTTTCTCCATCTCATTCCGTTTTTTAAATAAAAATGCTAACTCCATTGTTTTCCACCAGGTGGCGCTATAGGTGGTTTCATTGCGTAGCGCATGGCTACTTTACTATACCTAGACACCACTTCTATGCCTATAGCTGCTGCCGTTCTCAAGTTAATGGCAGTGGACAGAATATGGGTGGACATACTGTATACATCTGCTTGAAAAAAGTGCAGTGCCTATAAAGAGCAATACTTAACAAAAAAAGTGCACAGTGCTTAAGATAAACCAAATAGTCTCTAGCAGGTATAAAGTATTTTTTGCGAAAAATTACTAAAAAAATATTCACCCTATACAATACTGGGCACAGTTACAGTGAGGGGAAAAAGTATTTAGCCAGCCACCAATTGTTCAAGTTATTCCACTTAAAAAGATAAGAGAGGCCAGTAATTGACATCATAGGTAGACCACAACTATGAGAGACAAAATGAGAAAACAAATCCAGAAAATCACCTTGTCTGATTTGGCAACATTTTATTTTCAAATTATGGTGGAAAATAAGTATTTAGTCATCTAAAAACATGCAAGATTTCTGGCTCTCACAGACCTGTAACTTCTTCTTTAAAAGGCTCTTTTGTCCTCCCCTCATTACCTGTAGTAATGGCACCTGTTTGAACTTGTTATCAATATAAAAGACATCTGTCCACAACCTTAAACATTCACACTCCAAACTCCACTATGGTAAAGACCAAAGAGCTGTTGATGGACACCAGAAACAAATTGTAGCCCTGCACCAGGCTGGGAAGACTGAATCTGCAATAGGCAAGCAGCTTGGTGTGATGAAATCAACTGTGGGAGCAATACTAAGAAAATGGAAGACATACAAGACCACTGATAATCTCCCTCGATCTGGGGCTCCACGCAAGATTTCACCTAGTGGGGTCAAAATGATCACAAGAACGGTGAGCAAAAATCCTAGAACCACACGGGGGGACCTAGTGAATGACCTGCATATAGCTGGGACCACCATAACAAAACTACCATCAGTAACACACTATGCCACCAGGTACTCAGATCCTGCAGTGCTAGATGTGTTTCCCCCTGCTTAAGTCAGTACATGTCCGGGCTCATCTGAAGTTTGCTAGAGAGCATTTGGATTATCCAGAAGAGAATTGGGACAATGTCATATGGTCTGATGAAATCAAGGTAGAACTGTTTGGTAGAAACACAACTCGTCGTGTTTGGAGGAGACAGACTGCTGAGTTACATCCAAAAAACAACATACCTACTGTAAAGCATGGGGGTGGCAACATCATGCTTTAGTGCTAATTCTCTGCAAAGGGACCAGGATGACGGATCTGTGTACATGAAAGAATGAATGGGGCCATGTATTGGGAGATTTTGAGTGCAAACCTCCTTCCATCAGCAAGGGCATTGAAGATGAAACATGGCTGCATCTTTCAGCATGATAATTATCCCAAGCAGACTACCAGGGCAACAAAGGAGTGGCTTCATAAGAAGCATATGAAGGTCCTGGAGTGTCCTAGCCAGTTTCTAGATCTCAACCCCATAGAAAACCTTTAGAGGGAGTTGAAAGTCTATGCTGCCCAGCGACAGGCCCAAAACATCACTGCTCTAGAGAAGATCTGCATGGAGGAATGGGCCAACATACCAGCAACAAGTGTGTGCCAACCTTGTGCAGACTTACAGAAAATGTTTGACTTCTGTCATTGCCAACAAAGGATATATAACAAAATATTGAGATGAACTTTTGTTATTGACCAAATACTTATTTATTTTCCACCATAATTTGCAAAAACAAATCAGGCAAGGTAATTTTCTGGATTTTTTTTTCTTATTTTGTCCCTCATAGTTGTGGTCTACCTATGATTTCAATTAAAGGCCTCTCTTATCTTTTTAGATAGGAAAACTTGCACAATTGATGGCTGACTAAATACTTTTTTCCCCACTGTACATTAAGGTACTGGGTTACTTATCATGCTCCTTGGTGAGGAACCAGACTGCAAGCTTCAACATGTTTCCCCTTTAAATGGTACTGTTATGCTTGCCGGGTATGACAAGCGTGGCGGGGCGTTGAGCCCTACGAGCGTCTGATGCATAACAAGACACAATAAAGGGGACACAATAAGAGTGGGGGGCCCTGGAACTAGTGAGAAGGGATGGTGGGACACCTCCTATCCTCACCTGCAGCTGTCCCTACTCTCCTGGCAAGTCACTTTACAGTCTCTGCAACTGTTGCCGAGCAGCACACTGAGACCCTGAGAAGACCCTATAGATGTCCTGACTAGTGAGAGGCGGGTGAGGTTCACTAGACCCACCACTACGCTAACAATACACATGCTAAGGTAAGACAAATAGGGGGGAAAAAGCAACAAAAGGATAAAGCCTGAAAGCAGGAAACCTTCACAGCAGAACCTTCCTCAAAGGTGGCCAGGGACCAAATGAGTTTGTTTCTTAGCAGGGAATGCTGGGAAGACACCTCTATTTAAACCTGAAGGGGCATGGCTGCAAAGCAGGGGCAGCTGACACACTCCGCTAGGAACTAATGGAAAACAAAACTGATATTAACTCCTGATTTACTGAAAGAAATTAAACTACATTTAGATGAAGAGTCCCAGATGGAAATGAGGGATACCAACTCAGAATTTGTCATTAGACTCCAAAAATAGAGAGATGACCGTGACAGGTTCCTCGAGAAGCCAATATAGGAGCCAGGGTTTTCTCTTAATTAGAAATCATAATTCGGTTCAGTACTAATAAAAAGAAAATTTGTCTAGAGTCTCTATTCAATAGCAAAAAGCTGATACATCAGAATGGTAGTATGATGGCTGTGAAATAGATAGATATGGTAGACTTGAGATAATGGCAAGAATCGCCACAGCTCTTTGGTAGCCTTTCCTGATGAAGTTAACTTCGAAATGCGTTGAATAAACCACCTTTTATTTTCAATTCTGCTTTTACATTGGATGCCTTCACCAACAGCAGCGCAGGATTAACCAGGCATCTTAAGGCATCTTATGATTGTATGGTACTGTGAACTCCAGGAAGATGTCCACATTAGCATCATAAGATAAACAGAGCTGGAGGAGGGGAATATTACGGGGTGATTGCTGAGAAATGGTACCCTTTGGACAATTTAGGTGTATTGTTAATATGTATGATTTTAAGTTTGCAAGACTGAGTCCCCATGCTGATTCTGGGAATACCCAAGTAATGAAAAACTAAATCATCAATGGTTGCCTTCAGTGAAACTGTACAGCTTTGAAACAAAGAAGTGATTAGCAATTCCTTGATTATTAAAAAAATATTTTACTGTTCTTGTTTCATGTATCAAAATACTGATCTATTGACAAAATTGTCTTTGATTTTATGGGAGAAAGTGGTTCTTTTGTGTTTATTGGATGCCAATATGAATTTATTACTGTCATCCCCTGCTGGTCTAAGCCTCATAAACAGATTCTGAGCACTTCTTAATACAATAAACTAAAATCCCAGTATCCCTGTATTTCAAGATCTCTTAGACAAAATTTTTACAGTGCTACAACCAAACGTATGCGGCATCCTCTGTAGGGCACAGGACAGATTTTATTTAAGACATCTCAACCTCCCTGCTGAGCAAAAAATAAATCTACTTTAAAAACATTCTATGCACTTTGAGCACCCCGCATGTTCAGGGATGTGCAGATCCATCACCAGGCCAGCCTTTATTCACCATCACGGATGTATTCTAGGGGAAGTGACAATAGCCTCAGGATACAAAGGACGTCTCTCATTACTGTGTGCAGGGCATGACAACCATGACTGGTGTATGGGGCCTGGTGAAGAGGGGGGCCCGGCCAGGGCAAATTAGCTGGGCCCCTCTGCTGTGGCTGTGACTGTGCCACCCCTCTTCCCCAGTCCCCAGACACAGCCACAGCAGAGGAACCCGGCTAATTTGCATACGAAGCATTTCAGAGGCATCACATGCTAATTAGCCATGTGGCGAACACAGGAACAGTGGGGCAGAGCAGGGCACCGTCGTGTCATCTTGCGGCCCAGCGTGATGAGGGGTTCATCACTCTGTGACCTCACCATACTTCTGCAGGCAATGCAGAGCCGCGGAGGTGGCGAGGACACCAAATACAAAGCCAGGATTAAAATATAACTCTTACTAGAAAGCATTAAAATCATCAAATAACACATGAAAAGTGCAGTGCATAAATATAAAGTGAAAGTGAACAATCCTTCTCCACAAGCAGATATACCGTACACATTGATGAGAGGAACAAACTCCAAGGTGGAATAAATGCTGGCAAGTCGGAAGGTAGAATTTTAAGAACTAACCCCTGTCGTGCCCCATGGTATAGCTTCTGCCCTGACAAGGGCAACACCCAAGTGTGATAGCGGTCCTCAAAAAAATAAATCAAGCTCTCCTGACACGTTTCCCTCTCAGGTCCAAGAGTTTATCAGGGGAGATAATGTACTGCCCCCGTGCTAGCGGCCGAGCCGCTCGGATCCGGAGCCGCGGTGGCTCGTGGGGTCTCCGGACCCGGGGGTTCGTGTGGACACTCGAGTTTGAAAAGGGGAGTGTGTACAGGGGAGTTAGAAGTTCGTGACGTCACCCACGGTGCGTTGTAAGGTGAGATACCACCGCTGAGGTTGGGAAGAGGGGGATGGTGGCGATGGTACGGCAGCAAGATTTTTAACCCCTCCTTGGGTAGGGGTTTGTGCCTCGGGGCCCGGTGTTGGTGGTGAAGGAATGGGGGTGTGTGGCACCCTGGACAAGCCAGGGGCCACAGAGAACAACACCACCACACCCCACACTCCCGGTCAGGCACACCGAAGTCAGACACAAAACCCTTGTTGCCTTCCTCCAGGGGCTGATGATCACACCAGGGGGTGGGCCAGGCGGTTGGTCTCGCCCACCGAGGAGTTCACAGTCCTGGAGGCGGGAAAACCAGGCAGATTAGTTGTGGAGGTTGAAGTGGAAGGAGGAAAGTAGTAAAAGAGCAGCCTGAAGTTGGTCCGGGTGTGTGGCCCGGACGGATCAGCAAGGTTGGCAGACGGTGGTGACCGTCTGCAGGAGTGGCCTATCAGAGCTTACCGTAAAGACCGTGGACGGGCGGTGGCCCGGCGGTACCGGACCGGTACGCGAAGAGAAGCCAGCACCATCTGGCAGGGGCTTACGGACCCCGGCAAGGCTAGGAGTCACCGTGAATTTGCCGAATTCGTTAGTGAAGGGAACCTCCTGGGTTTCCCAACAGCCAAGTCCCGACAGAAGGCAACAGTCCAACCAAAAGAGGGAGACACCGCCACCGCCAAGGCAACCGTTTCTCAGGGCCAGAGCCTGCGGGCAAAAGGGGCTCCTCCAGCCCATATCCAAGCTGGGGAGCGGGTTACCGGTGGGAACCCATCGAAACCATCTACCGTAGTTAGGTGCAGGGAAAGGCAGTCACCATCAACCTGCCGGGAGAAACAACACCGCAGCCGTCTGTGGGACCCGTCCATCCAGCCGTGTATTTTACCGAGAACTGTGTCCTCATCATTGGCTGAGTGAGTACCACCATGCCGTGCGGCACAACGCTGCCCCCGCGACCCTGCACCTCACCAGGCCCCGTAGCCCGCCTGCCATCCATCCCTACCCCATCACCGGGCCCCGGGACAACCAACCCCCTACCCACGGAGGGGAGAACTAACATCAAAGCTGCTCCCTGTCACCGCTCCCGGGATCCCCGTCTAGAGCAGCGGTGGTGTCACAAATATCACCACAACCGTGGGTGGCGTCACGGACAATAAATCCCCACAATCAATCCCCTTTTCACTCACGGGCGAGGAACGCCGCTCGAGTCCCGGGATCCGGCCCACCGCTCGAGCCACCACCGAGCAGCAGCAGCCGCAGCAGCAGCGTCCGGACCCGAGCAGTGGGAGAGCGCAGCGTCCCCTCCTCGGCCCGCGACAGGTGCCATTAGGAAAAGGGAGGTTTTCTGCGCACTCACTCAGTCCAAGAATACTGACACCGACAGCTTGTAAACCAGAATTCTGAGCACCACTGCAGCAAGGAGGGAGCACGCTGGGTCCATGCTCTTGGTGTTGCTTGTTAGCCTGTGGCCTTTTCCATGGCACCTCGTTCTCTGTTTGAATCCTGTAGTGTGGAACTAGTCGGGTCCCGCTCACCCATATGGCTAACGGAGTTAGCTTGCTCTCAGGGTTCACACTCGGGATTTCTGTGGACTGTGTCAGGGAAAGTCCTATCCCATCTGTGCGCTAGTACCCCGATTTTGGAGCAGGTTAGGGATGAATCTTGAAGGCTTCACCCCCGTTGGGTAAATTACCAGGACGCTTGAAGCTACTTCCCGGCCTAGGGTCCGCGTACCTCGTCGTACCCTGGCCCCTGCCGGAGATGGCTCAAGGCCGCCAGCTGCCCTCCTCCTCAATCCGTGCCTCTTGACACGATCCCCTGCGACCGGGGTTCCAGCTCCTACCAGGCTCAGACCAACGTCTGCCACCTAGTACTCAAGGAGCCCAGCTCCTAACCTGTGACCTCTCCTCTTGAGAGTCACCACACACTCACTTTTCACCTTGACACTTTCCCCTACCAACTCCATATGGGCGGCCCTATTCCCTTCAGGACCCCAATGGTGTGTCTGGTGGGTATGGTGCAAAGTGTTCCTAGAATTTTGACTGGCTAAGCTGTTAGCAACACCAAAGGACAAGGATCCGTAACCAAGGAGGGTTGGATACTGTGCAGAAGGGCAGATTACACAATACCCTGTGACGACCTGATAGGCAAGGGCGTCACAATAAGTGAAGGAGAAAACATCAACCTGCAGTGGCAGGGATTAATGCATGAATGCACAACACAGATTGTGTGCACAATAAACAGTGGCGAGGATATATATTTCGCTTTTATTGTTTTATTGCTGCAAAACATATAAGACTGACAAAAACAAGGGTTGAAAACCTACCCTCTATTGACTTACTACCTTGTTACCTATAAGATGAGGCTCTATAACCAGATATTGTGTGTTTTGGGATTATATTATTTATCTGTGAATCAAAAAAGTCCGTGGAGCCTCTGTTACAAGTCTCAACACAGAAACTAGCCAGATATCCCTCCGGGAAGGACCTAGCCAAGGAGTAGCTCTTTTTAGGAGACCACCGTAACCACCATATTAAGTGGCCCTTTTAGTCAATATCTAACTCTTTGACAAGTTTAAAGATATGACAAGGGAAATACCAAGGCCAGGTATCCATCCACAGACAGCTGTTTCGGGGTATTGCCCCTCATCAGTGTGGAGTAGGATTCTGGCCAGGTGGGAGCAATGCCTAGTAGACCAACAAGACAAAACAATCACTGATCTCGGGGAGACCAGCCAGAGAACACACTGCTGGCAGCCAACGAGGACACTCAAGACAGTGAAATCCTAGGTGCATTGCCCCCTGGGAAATATGCAAATCAAAAAAGGTCCGTGGAGCCTCTGTTACGAGTCTCAACACAGAAACTAGCCAGATATCCCTCCGGGAAGGACCTAGCCAAGGAGTGGCTCTTTTTAGGAGACCACCATAACCACCATATTAAGTGGGCCTTTTAGTCAATATCCAACTCTTTGACAAGTTTAAAGATATGACAAGGGAAATACCAAGGCCAGGTATCCATCCACAGACAGCTGTTTCGGGGTATTGCCCCTCATCAGTGTGGAGTAGGATTCTGGCCAGATGGGAGCAATGCCTAGTAGACCAACAAGACAAAACAATCCCTGATCTCAGGGAGACCAGCCAGAGAAAAAACTGCCGGCAGCCAACGAGGGCACTCAAGACAGTGAAATCTTAGGTACATTGCCCCCTGGGAAATATGCAAATCAAAAAAGTCTGTGGAGCCTCTGTTACGAGTCTCAACACAGAAACTAGCCAGATATCCCTCCGGGAAGGACCTAGCCAAGGAATAGCTCTATTTAGGAGACCACCATAACCACCATATTAAGTGGGCCTTTTAGTCAATATCCAACTCTTTGACAAGTTTAAAGATATGACAAGGGAAATACCAAGGCCAGGTATCCATCCACAGATGGATATTTATCTGTGGACACTGCCTTGTTTATATACATATTGTGCATTCTATTAGCAGAGTAATTTCAGAGGTGACACATTAATGCAGTACAAAAGGTTCAACCAGTGATCATGGTACAGAATATTGAGGAAATAGTGCCACTGCTGGTGAGAGCCTGGGAAGGAGGAAATGTCCTGGTGAAGCAATGGTGGCAGTGGATCTCTGGTTGAACCATTTGTCCTGCACTAATATGGCACCTCTGAAATTACTCTGCTTGGCGGTTCGCCTGTGATTCATGTCTCTTCTCCTTCCTCTCCACGCAAAACCTCGAGAAAGGCTTACATAGCCGAAATGTCGGGTTTGCTATACCTAATGTGCACTTTTTTGCAGTTTATCAAAACAAAATAAAAATTTTCAAAATTATCTCTTGTTCATATATCTGAGTGCTGAGTTTATCACAGAGGCAGACTTTCCTGGCAGACAAGTGCTCGAATCAAAAGCGTTTCTGAAATTTGTCAAACCAGCCCTTGCTAGCACTGAATGGGGTGGTTTGTTTGGAGAAGCACTTGAAGGACCTTCTTCAGCATCATCGTCCTCTTCTTCATTCTCATCACAGTCATGATCATCACTTTCTGCTGCAAAACAATCATACAGTTTTCTTTTTTTCTACAATCATTTATCCCCACAGCTAATGCAGACTCCCTCTTCACAATAACCCCATTGTGGGAAATAACCACCCTCTTTGCTGTTTTGTTGAAAGTCACTGATGCCGTAGACTTGATATTCTTATCATCGTTCTTTATATAGCAAACTGTAGACTCGTTTATCCTGTAATGGCGGCCAACAGATGCATAGCTTCTCCCTTCCCTCAACATGTCGAGAAGTTCCACCTTTTCTTTTATGGTAAACATCTTCCTCTGGCGCTTGGGTTCACATTCAGGTTTTTTTTATATTTTTGCTGGTAGCATCCAGGTGACACTCAGGGATACTCGGTGCTGCAACAGCTAGCCCCAAGTGTATGGACACTGACAGTCTCAGATAAGGCAAATGCAGCTGGGATGGTTGATGCAGCAGGCATGGCCATTATGGATAGATGCCACAGCGGGTACGGCTGGTGTAGGTTGATGCAACAGCAGGTACAGATAGGTATAGCAGCAGGTACAGCAGATACTGGAATACAAACTGGCATAAGTAATACAGCAGCACAGTAATACTGCAGCAAAGGCACAAGGGATCTGAAAACAGACAACGCGTATCTAAAGGATAGACCACGTAGCTTAGGCATCTTTCATAGAGGGAGGATGCCTTAACACTAGAAGTCCCAGAGAGGGGTCATTTAACATTTCTACCTTTGGAACCCAGAGACGGGTCGAATGACCTGAAGGATTTTAGCTAACATCCTATAATCACCGTCTTTTGTTCTGTAATTAAGGCCATTACTGTCGCACCACAGGAGGTTGTTGTTTTCCATTGAGTTTAGCCATTTAGTTTCTAGTTAGTTCTATTTATTTTGGACTAAGGGTCATTTGACCCTCTTTCGGGACTTCAGGGGGGAGCTCGAAATTCCTGGGACTTCTAGTGTTAAATACCTAGCGCCTCTTAGCGATAGACTGAGAGGCACGTCCGGCTTTACGTGTGCTGGCCCTTTAAGTAAATGTGCGTGCCCACATGCCTTAAGTGTGCAGGAAGGAGACCTGTGAGCAGGTCCTGGGAGCCAACAGCAGGGACCGGGAATGGAGCAACCACTGCTGAGCGGCCAGGAGGGTGAATTGGCCAGCGTCCCCTCTTGGAGAGGGGGTAGGACAGTGCGGAGAGGCCGGTAACAGCATTAGTCACGTAGTCTTGATTCCTTGCCTCCTCCAGAACCTCTATTCTTTCTCAGGGTATTGTAGTTTTCATGGTACTCTCGGAGTTGGAAGCAGAGATCCATGAAGCCCAGTTGCTGGCACCTTCCACTACTACCTGGTCCAAATAATTTGTTCCTGTGTACCTGAGATTACATCTGTTGCAGGAATTTCATAATCCCGTGTTGTGTGGTCACCCTGGAATCACAGCTATCCAGAAAGCTATTGGTAGACTCTTTTGTTGGGCGTCCATGCATAATGATATTAAGGCGTTTGTAACTGCTTGCGAAACTTATGCACGGGTTAAAGTCTGTTATAGCCAGCTAGGAAATTGGCTCCATTGCCAAGTCAAGAAAGACTGTGGACTTTTTTTTGCCCATGAACTTCATTACTGAAATCAATGGACAAAAAATCCATTAATGGTGGGAAAAATGATTTGGGTGGTAGTAGACCGATGCAGGAAATAAGCTAGCTTCATTCCCTTATCAGGGTTACCTAATGTGAAAACACTCTCCAATTTGTTCATCAATCATATTGTAAGATTGCATGGAATCCCTCTGAATATTGTATCTGATGGGGGGTGCAATTTGTTTAAAAAATTTGGAGAGGGTTTTGTAAAAAATTGGGGATTTGTGAATCGTCATTTTCCCCTGCTTATCACCCTGAAGCCAGATTTGTTTTGCAGCTGGACTGGTCCCTATTTTAACCAGAGTTTGCCTTTAAGAGTTGGGTCAATCAGTCCACTAGAACCTCACCTTTCGTTTGTTATTATGGTTTTTATCCCCATTTTGGCTAATTTTCTAGGATAGGTTCTGGGAGTACTGGAGTAGAAGTAGCCTTAAAGAAACGCGGGGATGTCTGGAGGGAGGTTAAAAGAATATTGGGCTAGCCCAACTTTGTCAGAAATGGAAAGCCGATATGAAGTGGTTGGCAGGTCCCATCTTCAAGGTAGGAGACAAGGTTTGGTTATCTTATAAAAATATTAAGCTTAAGGAGCCATCGACAAAGTTGGGTCCTAAATTTATTGGCCCATACCTGATTCTGTAGGTGGTCAATCGGTTGCCTTTAGATTGAGTCTCTTCGAATCCCTAACATTTTTCACGATTACTGGTAAAAGAATTTGTCCTTTTAGTATTGTCTCCTTTATCCCCGCTTCCTCCTTTTTCTGCTGATGGGAGTAAAGTATGAGATGCAGAGGATCATTGGTTCTCATAAGATCCAGAATTTCCTTTAATATCTGGATAATTGGAAGGAATATGGCCCCAAGAAGAGATCCCGAGTTCCAGCTCATTTCATGAGGGCCAATCGTTTGGTCAGTGCCTTCCATTGTAGATTTCCTAGTTAACCTGGGGGCTAGGTGGGCCCTCTATAAAAGGGGTATTGTCACGATTCCTGTGCTCAGTGAGTTTTGGATGCAATGAGTGACTGTCTGCTGTGACTATCGAGCAGGGTGTGCTGTCAGTTTGGTGAGTGACAGCTAAGTCATCCAATCAGGTACTGGGGAGTGCTGAGCTGTTCACCAATGTTTAATGACAGCTCAGTTGTACAATCTGATTTTAGGAGGTGTTTGGTTATTAAAGTGTTCCATGTTCCCAGTGATTACCCAGCTACGTGGCTGAGCAATCTCTCCTAGAACTTTATCAATCATCGTATACTACTTAAGTAGTGCCATTGGCCTACATTCCTGGGCTCTGCTTGTTCTGATTATTGCTATCTGACCCCGGACCATTACTTGACTACTCCTCTGTTTGACCTCTCTACCCACGATGTGTCCTCCTTCTATTCTGATCCTAATCCATGAACTGACTATAGGGTGCTTTACACGCTGCGACATCGCTAATGATATATCGTCAGGGTCACGGTGTTTGTGACGCACATCCGGCGTCGTTAGCGACATCGCAGCGTGTGACAGCTAGGAGCGACAATCAACGATTGCAAAAACGTCAAAAATCGTTGATCGTTGACACGTCGCTCCTTTTCATAATATCATTGGTGGTGCATGCTGCTGGTTGTTCATCGTTCCTGAGGCATCACACATCGCTATGTGTGACACCGCAGGAACGACGAACATCTCCTTACCTGCGTCCACCGGCAATGAGGAAGGAAGGAGGTGGGCGACATGTTCCGGCCGCTCATCTCCGCCCCTCCTCTGCTATTGACGCTTAGTGACGCCGCTGTGACGCCGAACAAACCTCCCCCTTAAAGGAGAGATTGTTCGGTGTCTCCAGCGACATCATTAAGCAGGTATGTGCGTGTGACGCTGCCGTAGCGATATTGTTCCCTAGGGCAGCGATCACCCCATGACGAAACAGTGACGTGGGCGGGTGTTATCGCGCACGACATCGGTAGCTATCGCTAGCGATGTCGCAGCGTGTAAAACACCCTTATGTCTCAGTTTACTCCTTGTATCCATGACGAGCTGTCCTTGTATTCAACTACCGTCCCTCCAGACTTTATTGTGTGTAAGTTACTAGCATCACAATGATTTAATGCTGATATACATACCTTATGCTAGAGGTTGTTCGTTTGCAGGTATGTATTCCACGGCAACCATATCATAGTACACCGATGCAACTGATTGTTGGTCAAAAAAGGTCAACTATTACATACAGTCAGGGCCAGAAATATTTGGACAGTGACACAAGTTTTGTTATTTTAGCTGTTTACAAAAACATGTTCAGAAATACAATTATATATATAATATGGGCTGAAAGTGCACACTCCCAGCTGCAATATGAGAGTTTTCACATCCAAATCGGAGAAAGGGTTTAGGAATCATAGCTCTGTAATGCATAGCCTCCTCTTTGTCAAGGGACCAAAAGTAATTGGACAAGGGACTCTAAGGGCTGCATTTAACTCTGAAGGCGTCTCCCTCGTTAACCTGTAATCAATGAAGTAGTTAAAAGGTCTGGGGTTGATTACAGGTGTGTGGTTTTGCATTTGGAAGCTGTTGCTGTGACCAGACAACATGCGGTCTAAGGAACTCTCAATTGAGGTGAAGCAGAACATCCTGAGGCTGAAAAAAAAGAAAAAATCCATCAGAGAGATAGCAGACATGCTTGGAGTAGCAAAATCAACAGTCGGGTACATTCTGAGAAAAAAGGAATTGACTGGTAAGCTTGGGAACTCAAAAAGGCCTGGGCGTCCACGGATGACAACAGTGGTGGATGATCACCGCATACTTTCTTTGGTGAAGAAGAACCCGTTCACAACATCAACTGAAGTCCAGAACACTCTCAGTGAAGTAGGTGTATCTGTCTCCAAGTCAACAGTAAAGAGAAGACTCCATGAAAGTAAATACAAAGGGTTCACATCTAGATGCAAACCATTCATCAATTCCAAAAATAGACAGGCCAGAGTTAAATTTGCTGAAAAACACCTCATGAAGCCAGCTCAGTTCTGGAAAAGTATTCTATGGACAGATGAGACAAAAATCAACCTGTACCAGAATGATGGGAAGAAAAAAGTTTGGAGAAGAAAGGGAACGGCACATGATCCAAGGCACACCACATCCTCTGTAAAACATGGTGGAGGCAACGTGATGGCATGGGCATGCATGGCTTTCAATGGCACTGGGTCACTTATGTTTATTGATGACATAACAGCAGACAAGAGTAGCCGGATGAATTCTGAAGTGTACCGGGATATACTTTCAGCCCAGATTCAGCCAAATGCCGCAAAGTTGATCGGACGGCGCTTCATAGTACAGATGGACAATGACCCCAAGCATACAGCCAAAGCTACCCAGGAGTTCATGAGTGCAAAAAAGTGGAACATTCTGCAATGGCCAAGTCAATCACCAGATCTTAACCCAATTGAGCATGCATTTCACTTGCTCAAATCCAGACTTAAGACGGAAAGACCCACAAACAAGCAAGACCTGATGGCTGCGGCTGTAAAGGCCTGGCAAAGCATTAAGAAGGAGGAAACCCAGCGTTTGGTGATGTCCATGGGTTCCAGACTTAAGGCAGGGATTGCCTCCAAAGGATTCGCAACAAAATATTGAAAATAAAAATATTTTGTTTGGGTTTGGTTTATTTGTCCAATTACTTTTGACCTCCTAAAATGTGGAGTGTTTGTAAAGAAATGTGTACAATTCCTACAATTTCTATCAGATATTTTTGTTCAAACCTTCAAATTAAACGTTACAATCTGCACTTGAATTCTGTTGTAGAGGTTTCATTTCAAATCCAATGTGGTGGCATGCAGAGCCCAACTCGCGAAAATTGTGTCACTGTCCAAATATTTCTGGACCTAACTGTATGTCTATGATGTGTCCTAGGTCATCCACACAGTGTCCTCCATTGCGCTCCTCTCTCTGTTCTGCCGAGGGAAGTGCAAAGTACTGTAATGCGCAGGTATGGAAAATATTAAAGAACGGTCATACATGCGCAATACAATACTTTGCTATGCTTCAGCAGGGCAGAGAGAAGTGCATGTATGCAGGAGGGCGATGGAGGACACTGTGTGGATGACATAGGATGCATCATCTACACACAGCAGGGAAAAAGGATGGTGATAGCAAGAAGAGAGGAGTCACCATATCAAAACCAGCGACGCCCATTGGACTTCACCGTCCCACAGGTGAGTATAATAAAAGCTCTTTTCTATGTTATACAGATCGACTTGGGGATTTATATACAGTATTCTAAAATGCTGTATAAGGGCTTTCTGGTGGTGGACGCATCCTATATGGGAAAAACCTTGTGACAGGTTCCCTTTAATGCATTCCTAGTTGGAGCCATGGTACTTTTTCAAAGTGATATTATAATACATTTAGCAGCCATTAGGAAGTGTAACAGGAGTTTAATGATCATGTTACGAAGGTTTGAGGTGGAACATCTAATAAGTATGTACAGTACAGACCAAAAGTTTGGACACACCTTCTCATTCGAAGAGCTTTCTTTATTTTCATGACTCTGAAAATTATAGATTCACATTGAAGGCATCAAAACTATGAATTAACACATGTGGAATGAAATACTTAACAAACAATTGTGAAACAACTGAAAATAGGTCTTATATTCTAGGTTCTTCAAAGTAGCCACCTTTTGCTTTGATTACTGCTTTGCACACTCTTGGCATTCTCTTGATGAGCTTGAAAAAGTAGTCACCAGAAATGGTCTTCCAACAGTCTTGAAGGAGTTCCCAGAGATGCTTAGCACTTGTAGGCCCTTTTGCCTTCACTCTGCGGTCCAGCTCCCCCCAAACCATCACGATTGGATTCAGGTCTGGTGACTGTGGAGGCCAGGTCATCTGGCGTAGCACCCCATCACTCTCCTTCTTAGTCAAATAGCCCTTACACAGCCTGGAGGTGTGTTTGGGGTCATTGTCCTGTTGAAAAATAAATTATGGTCCAACTAAACGCAAGCCGGATGGAATAGCATGCCGCTGCAAGATGCTGTGGTAGCCATGCTGGTTCAGTATGCCTTCAATTTTGAATAAATCCCCAACAATGTCAACAGCAAAGCACCCCCACACCATCACACCTCCTCCTTCATGCTTCACAGTTGGAACCAGCCATGTAGAGTTCATCCGTTCACCTTTTCTGCGTCGCACAAAGACACGGTGGTTGGATCCAAAGATCTCAAATTTGAACTCCTCAGACCAAAGCACAGATTTCCTCTGGTCTAATGTCCTTTCCTTGTGTTCTTTAGCCCAAACAAGTCTCTTCTGCTTGTTGCCTGTCCTTATCAGTGGTTTCCTAGCAGCTATTTTACAATGAAGGTCTGCTGCACAAAGTCTCCTCTTAACAGTTGTTCTAGAGATGGGTCTGCTGCTAGAACTCTGTGTTGCATTGACCTAGTCTCTAATCTGAGCTGCTGTTAATCTGCGATTTCTGAGGCTGGTGACTCAGATAAACTTATCCTCCGCAGCAGAGGTAACTCTTGGTCTTCCTTTCCTGGGGCGGTCCTCATGTGAGCCAGTTTCTTTGTAGTGTTTGATGGTTTTTGCCACTGCACTTGGGGACACTTTCAAAGTTTTCCCAATTTTTCGGACTGACTGACCTTCATTTATTAAATTAATGATGGCCACTCATTTTTCTTTACTTAGAATTTGTATTATGGCAAGAAAAAAGCAGCTAACAGTCTATTCAGTAGGACTATCAGCTGTATATCCACCAGACTTCTGCACAACTCAACTGATGGTCCCAACCCCATTTATAAGGCAAGAAATACCACTTATTAAACCTGACAGGGCACACCTGTGAAGTGAAAACCATTTCCGGTGATTACCTCTTGAAGCTCATCAAGAGAATGCCAAGAGTGTGCAAAGCAGTAATCAAAGCAAAAGGTGGCTACTTTGCAAAATCTAAAATATAAGACATATTTTCAGATGTTTCACACTTTTTTTGTTAAGTATTTCATTCCACATGTGTTAATTCATAGTTTTGATACCTTCAATGTGAATCTACAATGTTCAGAGTCATGAAAATAAAGAAAACTCTTGGAATGAGAAGGTGTGTACAAACATTTGGTCATTACTGTATATACAGTACATCACACTGGACCATCTTCCAATATGGAAGAATATGATCACATAATCCCAAAAAATATGAGGCATAGTACCCTTGTCCCTGCCATATCTCCAACAGAGGTCTGAGAATATTGGAAAGAACTTGTTGATTAGGACTGGCGTGTGCTACTATTGCATTATGATTTTATACTGGTTTTTCATGTAAATATTTTATATATTGTTAAATTGTCAGAGAGAGTATGGGATTTATCAGACCAGAAACAATTCCCACATGCACATATTGCTATGTTTCAGTTGTTTGTTTATTTGCTTAATAGATGAGCAATTAGACTGTTTATATGTATGTATATACTGTATAAATATATATATATATATATATACCGTATATATATATATATATATATATATATATATATATATATATATATATATATATATAAAATCTCCATAATTAAGCCTTTGGTAGACCTTACTTCTTTATGTAGCATCTCATAAATTTAGCATCGGCATGTAGTGAGGAAGCATAACGTCTGATCCTAATGTAGTGAAAGTATGCTGTATTCTGTATGGAGAATTTCTCCTTCAACACAGAAAAAGGGTAGGGTTCTGTTGAAAATGGAACTACAACGTCAGCAAAGTGAAAAGGGCCAGCTCCACGCCATAGGCAGGTCATGTCACTTTTTACACTATCTGATAGATGTAGTGTAAATAAAAAAAGAAATATACAGCCGCAATCAGATGCTAAAGTATGCAAATATTGAATATAGGAACTTGGACATGCATTACTGCTAAGGAATAGAGATGAGCAGACCTGTGGAAGTTCAGTTCGGCTGGTTTAGCCAGACTTTAGATAATGTTCAGTTTGAGACCAAGACTTCATCTGAACCCCAATGTAAGTCACTAATTGGGCAGTTCAGGTCTCCGCATACATGCAGCCAGCTGTAAACAGAATACTTCTGGGGAGGTTGGGCAGGTTTTTTCAATTATTTATTTATTTTTTGTTTGGTGCACTCAATCTTTGGTGCATCCAATCACACTGTTGCTACCCCTAGTGCGAGCTGTTCGAATACTGCATGCAGCTCGAAATGGGCTAAGCACCGAGCATACCGGAGCACAGCGATGCTAACACCAGTGGTTTCCATACGTAAAGCACCCAAACTCTGTTTTTTTGGCAAAAATCTGTGTTTGGTAAGAGAAAAAAACACCGAACCTCGATTTCCCTCATTCCTACTAAGGAAATAAATGTTAATATTGGGACACTTAGTGCATAAGAAGGCCAGTTTTACGTCAGCCCAGCAGCCAGTGTCAAGGCAATTTTGCTGGGTCCTTACTTAAATGCTTCTACCCGAGCTGAAAAGCCTACAATTTTAGGGGCAGGCAGAATCCTGCTAATAGAAAATGAAATGTGCCCTAAACTGGCCTTTTTTATGAGCTAAGTGTCTCAATTTTTACATTTATTTCCTTAGCAGTAATGCATATTCTAATTCCTATATTCAATGTTTTTATACCTTAGCATCTCCGAGTGCAACTGTAAATTTGTTCAGTTTGCATCTGTTCACATTTGTCTGTTAGGAAGTGCCGTCAGTTTTCTAATTTTAGATTATAGGGTCATGTCTTTTGGCTGAACACTCCTTCCCACCAGCTTAAGGCAATTTTTAATTTTCCATGTAATAGTCCTGTTAAATTAAGGAAACGCGCGCCTGGGTCAGAAGTGGACAAAACAATTTGTAGAGGGAAATTCTGTCCAATCAAAATTGCCACTACTGCCTTTTTCCTCTCTTTTTTTTTGCTGTGTGTGCAGTGGTGTAGAAGTGAGATGAAAATTTGAAAGTCTCCAATATGACATGGTGTGTTTCCTGAAGGAATACTACATCTGCCTTTTGTCACGCTGTACAAAGGCTAGTAAGATGCAGTACAGTGTAATCCCCACTTGGTGGCAGCAGAGTAGTGAAGGAGAGACAAAGAAACACTGTAACGGAAAGTCATCTGAAGTACAGCAGAGTAACTTCAGCAATGTTAATAGGCGAATTACCAGGGGGCAAAAGAGTAGTCAAACAGTCAGGGTCTAGCCAGGAAAGTCGAGTCACTGCAGAGGAAGGATCAATATCAAAGTCAGAAAACAGAACCGAGTCAGAAGCTGGGAGATCAGGTATACAGAGGGAAACACAAACAACAGATAGGAGAGGTAAGTCAGGGACAGGGACAGGCAGACGAACGGGGGAGGGTACAAGTCAGAACACAGTAGCAGGGAGGCAGGACAGATCAGGAACACTCACCAGAGCCAGTATACAAGCTGCAAGGCAGAAATATCACTGGCACTGAGCCATAGGTAGAGAGGCAATCTATAGCGTCCTGTGAACCAGAACAAGACAAGGGACGTTAACCCCCGACATGACCAGGCCAGAGCTGGGTGTAACCAGCTGCAGGGAAAAGCTGGCCTGGATCATGACACCTTTAAGGTTTATAGCTCTCGAATTTCTATTAATATTAGAGTTCAGGCCTCTGACATTATACAATATTATATTTGACATGACAAGTCCTTTGTGTTGGATAAGATTGCTATTAGAAAATGTGTACATCTTACCCTCTCAGGAGGCATGGTTTCACAATTATCACATGGTAACAATGATATAATGTCTTTTGTTTGAGATAAATAAGAAAGATATGATGAGAAGTAGTTGAATTGGTTAAGAAGGAAGGGGTAAAGGGAAACAAAAATAACAAGACATGTAACACAGACGAGAAAATCAAAATAAAAAAAATAAATGTTACAATAAGGCCTAAAAGGCCACCAGTTTTGGTGGGAATGTATTCCTGTTCAAAGACCTTAAAGCCATTATCGTGTTCAAAGATCCTTATTAAACTGAACACCAGTGCATCCCCTAGCACTGGGATAGGTTCAAAGCCATTAAGAGGAGAAATGTAACATGAAGCCTACAAAGGTAAATGAAAAGAATGTTACTTAGCTCTCTTCCCGCTGCCTTGGAAAAGCGATAGATAATGGTGCAAGCGTTGACAATCTTCAAGAAAAATGAGATGTCTACCATAATATTACACGTAGAGAGACTAGTTCAAGAAAGACCCTTGCGTCTAGAAGCAAGGTGCCTTTCTGAGCTCTATATGGCAGACAGAGTGATGTTTTGACGTTTCTGTGAACAAACTGTATTTCAAGCAGGCGATGGTGGTGGTGGAGGAGTAGGTATAAGTTTCCAGTTCTGAAACTTGGGGAATGGAATCTCCAGGAAATTGAAGAACTGTTGTAGATCTGCTGCTAAACAAAATTTTATGGTGTGCACACTGCTAAAAAAGAGGTTTTTTGAGGTGCAAGTGAGAGGACCAGGGTCCAACTATAAGTCAAGTAACATACACTGTACTTTCATTCTTAGAAATAATAGATGAAAAAAAAGGCGGAGTTGAATTCTCTTTGCACAAATTTTTGGTGTATATTTATTAGTAATACAGTGATAGAGAAGACATGGGACGTTTCAGCCTAATTTAAGGCCTTTTTCACGCCAAATCACTGAAAGAGGTGAAAAAGAATAGCGTTCAATACTTTACAATAGTTTACATAAATACATATTTACATAGAATATTAAATTGTATACATTGGTTAGAAGGATTTCCATAAGGACAATTGTCATCAGATGAGTAGATACAACAGTACAGCTTGAGAGCAACAGAAATGAAACAACCTCCATAGTAATGAATTGGTTTAGGCAGCACAAAAATAAATGAAAAATATAGAATAAGGAATGGGCACAGGAATTAATCATAATAACGTACCTCCACGAGGATTTTTTTCAAAAGAGTATAATCAAGTGTAGAAAGAATGAAGATGAGGAAGAAATCCACCAAAGGAGTATCTTATAGGAAATTACTGGAAGCGAGTTCTGTCAATAGATAGTATGCATGTCAGTAGATTGTATATACATGTAAAAAAAAGGAACTAAGTGAGAGAATGGTAAGATACCTGATTTGTGTGTTTTTCAGATTGTTCTTTGGTATAACCACATCTTTTGGTGTGGGGATAATGGGCTAATAAATGGTATCTCGTGGTTTGTGGTACCTTTATGGATATAGGGATAGCAATTAGAATGGCAAGATCTATGTCCCAATATTTTATCCTGTTGTAACATATAAACCAATACCTTGTAGTTGCTGTAGGCTATTATCACTATATTCAAAAGATAAATCACTATAATGTAGTGAGAGATGCTTCCGTCTGAAACAAGATTTATATGAATGGTATAAGCTTATTTGACAATGGTGAAATTACAAGAGACCATATTAGATGCAAAAAAGATCACATTTGCAAAGGTAGGGGTATATGCCCATTAGTGTGATGACTATTTTAAAAATTTTGCAAAACGAAAATGAAACCCCTTACGTTCGAGGAACAATTGCATTCAAATGACATTAGTATCATCAAATTTGTAAAATATTCAAAAAAGTTCCCCCTCTTTTTCATTTCAAAATTTTCAAAAAAACGATTTTTTTTTAATCCAAGTATTCCATATGTTGAAAAGCTCTCCAATCTCACGCGGATGCCAACGAACTGCCAAATTCTTGGAAACTTCAGTTTTCTGTTCAACAGCGAGAAACGGCGACTGGATCGAATAAAAAATATGATAATGGATATAGAAATGCTCTGGAGGGAAACTCTAGACTTCCCACTTTTATCCAGTGCTCTCATCAGAAAGAAACTCAATCGTCTGATTAATCTAAATGACAAAAACAAAAAGAAACCTTCTGATAAATTCACTGCAACACTTTCTCAGTTATTTGATGTCACCAACGTTAATGGAGAATGGAAAAACTCAGAGGATAAAGAGCTCTACCTGAGGCAAGTTGAGAGTGGAGGCAAGGTTGGTTATTCGACGCTCAAACAAGCTCCTTTGGAATCAATTCATCCAAGAAAACGAATCCGACTATCAATATTTCAAGCTCAAGCCAGCACTTCGCAATCGTAACCCACACATGATACTGTCTCTGAATCTTTACCCGAGACTCCAAAGCCAACCTCTTCTTCCGCGTCATCTTCTCCTGAACGCACACCGAAATACAAAAGAGCAAGCACTACAACAGCGAGTTTACTGGTACTGAAAAACAACATTTCTACACATAAAGCAAATAAAGTGCTTGCAACCGCAAAAGGAGAGAAGTTTGGCAGCACTCTGTGGTGTCAAAAAGTCTGTTTTATTTTTCCTTGCAGACGGGTGGTACAAACATTAGGGAGTGAGGGGGAGCGGAGCACAGGGACGACGATACCGTTTTGGTCCTCTAGGGGAGCTTTCACGGGTCCATCCGGTCCCCCTTGTGGCGCCCTGGGCAAGCCAGGACGTCACAAGCACTACCCCAACACACCCCACACTCCCGGTCAGGCACACCTAAGTCAGACAAAAACCCTTGTTGCCTCCCTCCAGGGGCTGATGTTCACACCAGGGGGTGGGCCAGGCGGTTGGTTCCGCCTACCGAGGAGTTCACAGTCCTGGAGGCGGGAAAAGAGTTCAGATCAGTTAGGGAAGTGAAGAGTGAAGTGGTAAAGGAGCAGACAGAAAGTGGTCCAGGTGTGTGGCCCGGACGGAACAGCAAGGTTAGCAGATGGTGGTGACCGTCTGCAGGAGAGGCCTATTGGAGCTAGCCGTAAGGACCGTGGACGGGCGGTGGCCCGGCGGTACCGGACCGGTACGCAAAGAGAAGCCAGCACCATCCGGCAGGGGCTTACGGACCCCGGCAAGGCTAGGAGTCGCCGTGAATTTGTCAAATCCGTTAGCGAAGGGAACCTCCTGGGTTTCCCAGCAGCCAAGTCCCGACAGAAGGCAACAGTCCAACCGTTAGAGGGAAACACAGTCACCGCCAAGTCTAAAGTTCCCAGGGCCAGAGCCTGCGGGCAAAAGGGGCTCCTTCGGCAACCTTCAAGCTGGGGAGCGGGTTACCGGTGGGAACCCGTTGGAACCGTTTACACTACACAGGTGCAGGGAAAGGCAGTCACCATCAACCTGCCTGGAGGAGAGACACCGCAGCCGTCTGTGGGACCCGTCCATCCAGCCGTTTGTTTTACCGGAGACTCTGTGTACATCATTGGCTGAGGGAGTACCACCGTGCCGTGCGGCACTGCGCTGCCCACGCGACCCTGCACCTCGCCAGGCCCCGTAACCCGCCTGCCACCCATCACTACCCCATCACCGGGCCCCGGGACAACCAACCCCCTACCCACGGAGGGGAGAACTAACATCCAGGCTGCTCCCTGTCATCGCTCCCGGGATCCCCGTCCAGAGCAGCGGTGGTGTCACCGATCTCACCACAACCGTGGGTGGCGTCACGGACAATATCAAATCCCCACAATTAAAACCCCCTTTTCACTCACGGGCGAGGAACGCCGCTCGAGTCCCCGGGATCCGGCCCACCGCTTGAGCCACCACCGAACAACCGCAGCAGCAGCCGGACCCGAGCAGTGGGAGAGCGCAGTGTCACCTCCTCCGCCCGCGACAACTTGGCGTCACGAACAGGATCTTACCGCTCTGCCGTCTGGTAGAGGTGCGCCTTGTGACCGCCGGAGGTGTCCGGCCGAAAAATTTGAGAAGCCGCCATCTTGGGCGTGAAAAATTCCCGCTCGAGCGTCTCCTCGAGCAGTGGAGGTGCAAAGGCCAAAACCCCGCCCCTGTAGAGGAGGAGCCGAAAAGAGACTAAGGGGGACTGATGGCGTCTGGCCGCATGTAGCACGCGGCTATGGAGGCAGGGACGCCAGGACCCTGCGGCCATTTTCTGGTTCCTGGAAGAGGCCGCTGCTAAAGATGCTGAGTCCGACCGACAACACCATGGTCCCCGCGCCTAGCACCGCAGCGTGGGTGGAAGTGCGGACCGTCCAGCTAGGCAGCCGTCTGCAGGTCCGCATGCAGCTCCTCCTGGAGGAGTGGGAGGCCGACATGGCGGAGGTGGTGGCGGCCGTACGGAGACGCGAGGTGGAGGGAGTCTTGGAAGGGAGGGTTAGTGACCCACGCCTCTGTACCCCTAGTGGGTCGGTCATCGCGGCCGAGGGACCCGGTCCGTACCCGCTCGCCCTGCTACCTCCCCCGCTACCCGTGTTGGCTGCTGCTGCCCCGCCACTAGGCCCGCTACCCGTCCAATCGGTAGCGGTACCCTGCCAATCCGCCCCGGCGGCCCGACCTGCAGCAGAAGCCCGTGACCGCCCTGAACCGCTTCCATGGAAGAAGCCGAAGGCTGAGCCCGTCAGCAAAGATGCACCAGAGGCACGGCGGGGATGCGGCTGCCAGGAGGCAGAGCAGGCCATGTCACAGCGGGGTCCCTCATTACCGAAGGTACCGGTCGTAGCCGGCACAGAGGGACTCTGGCTGGGCCCATCCCCCACACCGCTTGAACCGGAGCAAGCAGAAAGTGCTCCGCACCGGGAGCGGCAGCAAAGGCAGCTGCGCCGCGGGATTGCTGATTAAGAAAGAAAAGTTAAAGCATGGTAGCGGTTCCCGGTTACATTGCTGTCGGTCCCCCAGCGTCCCCTCCTCCGCCCGCGACACCCTCACTCCCTAATGTTTGTACCACCCGTCTGCAAGGAAAAATAAAACAGACTTTTTGACACCGCAGAGTGCTGCCAAACTTCTCTCCTTTTGCGACTTAAGTATTTGTTCTGATTTCCTGGCATTAGCACCACGGCTGGTCAGGACTTCCACTTGCCGGTAGCTGGTTTATACAGCAAAGTCCCATGTGAGTATATTGCTGCCTGTCTGCACTCCAAAAAAAGCCCATGTGATGGACTCCATATGGTATCAAGCTACAGGACTTTACTGCAGTTACTCCACAGAGCGGTAAGCAGTGCAGTGCACTACTCTTTTTTCTACTTTATTGCGAAGTGCTTGCAACCATTGCTGAACAAGGTCATGATGTACCGGTTCCAAGTCAGTCGGGTGTCTGGAGACGAATAATCTCAGAAGGACAGAAAATGAAAACCAATATTTTTGAAAAACCTCAAAGCAAAGATCCCTATTGTCTCCACTTCGATGGTAAAAGAATCCAAGGGGAAGAGTATCAAGTAGTTCTGCTGAAAAATACCACAACCGAAATCAAACTCGGTATTCTGAAATGTGAGAGTGGTTCTGCCACGGCTATTCACAAGGAACTACATCAGCTAATTGATGAATATGACGCTTGGGAAAATATTCGCATGATAATCTGTGACACGGCAGCAGTAAATACTGGTCGTTTGAACGGGATTGTAACGCTGATACAGGATGATGTCTTGAGAAAGGGCTTTCAGAATCCACAATACATTGGCTGTCAACACCATGTTCTCGACCTCCTACTGAAGCACGTCATGAACTTCCTTATTCCAGAGTCAATGAAGAAACCAGAACTCAATTATTTCTTCATTGACAAATTAACAGAAAACTATGCCTCACTTCAGATTGATTACCACCAAGTTGCAACAGATGATGTCAACACAAGCGAGAATCCTGGATGGCGAGATGATTTCAAGTTCTTATATGAACTATGTCAGGCATATCGTCATTACAAAACAACATCATGTTGGCCTCAAATCAGTTGGAAGAAACTCCCAAACCTGCACATGGCAAGCTGGAACTCGCGAGCTGTATATGCTGTTATAGCATTTTTTCTGATACCAGAGTGGCGCCGCGTCCTCGGTATAGCATGCGACTTCATCTGCTATGAATGGGCAAATGCCTGGTTCCAGTCGCAACACTACAACGAAGCGTCCTTCAATGAACTGTTAACCTCACTCACCAAGACAAAGTGCAAGAAGGCAATTAAGTGTTTGAAGGCGCACTGGTTGGTCGAGAAGTCATTAATTGACATTCCCAGATCTAACCAAAATGCTGAACTTGCTGTAAAACTGATAAAGGAACTACATGCGAAATAAAAAAAAATTGAATTTTTGAATCTAGAGCCTGCTTTACACGCTGCAATGTATCTTACAATGTGTCGGCGGGGTCACGTCGTAAGTGATGCACATCCGGCATCATAAGTTACATTGCAGTGTGTGACAGGTACGTGCGATTGCGATTGAATGTTAAAACGTTCATCGCATACACATCGTACCTTTCTCTAGAATTGCACGTCAGATTGTTCATCGTACCCGGGGTAGCACACATTGCAGTGTGTGACACCCCGGGAACAATGAACAGATCTTACCTACGTCCTGCGGCTCCCGGCCCACAATACGGAAGGAAGGAGGTGGGCGGAATGTTTACGTCCCGCTCAGCTCCGCCCCTCCGCTTCTATTGGCCGGCTGCCGCGTGACGTCGATGTGACGCCGAACGTCCCTCCAACTCCAGGAAGTGGACGTTCGCCGCCCACATCGAGGTCGTATGGAAGGTAAGTAAGTGTGACGGGGGTTAATCGTTTGTGCGGCACGTTCAACAAATTGAATGTGCCACACATACAATGAGGGCGTTGCAAATCGCATACGATATCGTATGCGAAATTGCAACGTGTAAAGCAGGCTTAAAATTCATAGGAAAAAATAATTTTTAAACACTTCTTTTGTACATATTGTACTTATAATTAACTGTTTTATACCGTATTTGTTAAAAAACGAATAATAAAAGTTGCTTAGTTATTACTATTATCGTTTCAATAATGCAAAATTGCATGTCCTTTTTTGAGGGGAAAATTAATTTCTGCCTTATTTCATTTGAATGAAAGGGGGAACTTTTTTTAAAAAACAAAAAAACAATACTTATTCTTAAATTAGCCATAAAAGTTTCTCGATTGCACATGGTTTCATAAAAAAATGTTTTTGTCATTACACTAATGCCCATTGTTTCTCTACAGATCCCTCTAGGTACTAAAGGGTTATGTATGGGGTATAGTTTATAGTGGATAAAGATTAATGCATATTACCTGCGTGACATTCATAAGGGGTTTGCTTATGTAGGTGGAATGGAGCTTCCTCTAAAAGGTAAAATTAGATAAGCATTCAACGTGGAGGTAAGTAGTGGGAGCATAGATATAATGAGTAGATTTCATTACCTTTACGCCGCCTTCCCAGGTTTTGGCTGTATGCAGTGTGCTTCAGCGTTAACAGGCTATTTAACGCTGCAGACCCGGAAGTGAGGACAGACGCCGGCGCATGCGCCGTTGTCTGTAATGATATGTGCTGTATTAGGCTATAACCGGTATGTTACCGCTATATCTCCAATAGGCGCGCACCGCGCATGCGCAGTGGTGTTTTATTCCCACTTAGAGGATTTCAGTATGAAGAGCAATGTATTTATAGGAACGTGCAGTGTGCATGCATGGTAGTGATAGGGTGGAACTTAGAGAGAGTGACGATATGAGGTTAGAACTCAGAGGGAGACAGAAGTATTGACATACATTTAGACTTATAGGAATCAAAATATACAGCGCAATAGATGGGTATAAGTTGCTCCATACACAATAATGTTGTAGCTAATGTTGCATATTTGGTTTAGAGGTTCAGGGGTGAAATTAGACAAAGCAAGAATCATACATTATGCGTGGCAATGTTTAATTACATAATCAATGCTATATATTTATTTAGAGGTCCAGGAGGAGGATGTAATGACCTGAAATTAAAGATTGATTAATTGCATGCAGGCATTATCTTACATATCTCTTTTGGAAAGGGTCCCAATATTCTAAAAATTAAGTATACTGTTTGTATATAAATTACATAGACTAAAGCCTGCTTTACACGAGACGATAGATTGTGCTATCGCACAATCGATCGTACCCGCCCCCGACGTTTTTGCGTCACGGGCAATTAGTTGCCCATGGCACACAAACTCGTTTAAGGGCGGCTTTGCACACTACGACATCGCAGGTGCGATGTCGGTGGGGTCAAATCGAAAGTGACGCACATCCGGCGTCACTTGCGATGTCGTAGTGTGTAAATCCTAGATGATACGATGAACGAGCGCAAAAGCGTCATTATCGTATCATCGTTGCAGCCTCCTACATTTCCATAATGCCGGTGCAGAGACAGGTACGATGTTGTTCCTCGTTCCTGCGGCAGCACACATCGCTGTGTGTGAAGCTGCAGGAGCGAGGAACATCTTCTTACCTGCCGCCGGCCACAATGCGGAAGGAAAGAGGTGGGCGGGATGTTTACATCCTGCTCATCTCCGCCCCTCCGCCGCTATTGGCCGCCTGCCGTGTGACGTCGCTATGACGCCACACGACCCGCCTCCTTAGGAAGGAGGCGGGTCGCCGGCCAGAGCGACGGTCGCAGGGCAGGTGAGTGTATGTGAAGCTGGCGTAGTGATAATTTTCGCTACGCCAGCTATCACACGATATCGTACCTGCGACGGGGGCGGGGACTATCGTGTGCGACATCGCAGCATCGGCTTGCGATGTCGCAACGTGCAAAGCCCGCCTAACCCCCGTCACACGTACTTACCTTCCAGACGACCTCGCTGTGGGCGATGAACGTCCACTTCCTGGAGTGGGCGGGACGTTCGGCGTCACAGCGACGTCACACGGCAGGCGGCCAATAGAAGCGGAGGGGCGGAGATGAGCGGGATGTAAACATCCCGCCAACCTCCTTCCTTCCATTACGCCGTCGGGTGCCACGGGAGGCAGGTAAAGCTGCTGTTAATCGTTCCCGTGGTGTCACACGGAGCAACATGTGATGCCACAGAAACGATGATCAACCGCCGCCATTTTAATTAAACAATTTTATGAAACCTAGCAACGAGTACACGACTCACGATTTGTGAGCGTTACTGCGTCGCTAGGAGGTGTCACACGAAACCACGTTGTGCAGTATGCCGGATGTGCATCACGAAAACCGTGACCCCAACGACATATCGCACAATCTATCGTCTCGTGTAAAGCCCGCTTAAGGGAAGGTGTTTTATACTTTACCATCTATGAGAGAGTGCAGGATGGGAGAGGAAGAGGGGAGAACATAGATGACATTCTTCAGGATTTCTGCAAATAATATCATATAGAAGTTAGTATTTTATAACAGATGTTGCTAAAAATTTTTAGTAGTGTCATGTGTGTTCTGTACTACAATTGCTCCCCCCTTATCGGCAGGTTTTATTGTTATTTCCTTGTTGTTTTTTAAGGAAGATATTGCTGATTTTTCGGAGGCATTAAGGTTATTATGTGTTGGGTAGAAGCCTAATATATGTTCATGGATGTTCTCCTTAATATCTTGATCAACTAGAGAAATAAATGTTTCTGTCGCTTGATATGTTTTAGGAGGCATGTACTGGCAAGGGTTGCGTAAGCCTAAAGTTTTTATGCCTATCTCTTTGGAAAGTGATTGTGGGCCTGGGTTCTGATTGAGGTTGAGACCAAAGTGTGTCTTAAGCCTTACCGATCTATAGAACTTTTGCATGTCATTTTCTAAATTAAAGGCATCCCATCTAGGTGTGGGACAAAAGGTTAAGCCCTTATTTACTTTCAGTACTAAATAAGGGCTTAACCTTTTGTCCCACACCTAGATGGCCAAACACACGATAGCTCAACTACGCTATCAGGTCATTGAAATGGTACACAGACCCAGACAAGGGGGCAACCATATTGAGCTTTTAAAGAAAAGAGAAAGCTATTGGATACATAAATTACAAACATTGGCACCAAAAGGTTTGAACAGAGAAATTGATTGGCCATTATGACTATACACAGCTCTCCCTGTCATTGATGTCTAACACTAACCTTCTCCTTACTACTAAAAATTTTTAGCAACATGTGTTATACCATACTAACTCCTATATGATATTATTTGCAGAAATCCTGAAGAATGTCATCTCTATTCTTCCCTCTTCCTCTCCCATCCTGCACTCTCTCATAAATGGTAAAGTATAAAACACCTTCCCTTAGTCTATGTAATTTATATACAAACAGTATACTTAATTTTTAGAATATTGGGACCCTTTACAAAAGAGATATGTAAGATAATGCCTGCATGCAATTAATCAATCTTTAATTTCAGGTCATTACATCCTCCTCCTGGACCTCTAAATAAATATATAGCATTGATTATGTAATTAAACATTGCCACGCATAATGTATGATTCTTGTTTTGTCTAATTTCTCCCCTGAACCTCTAAACCAAATATGCAACTTTAGCTACAACATTATTGTGTATGGAGCAACTTATACCCATCTATTGCGCTGTATATTTTGATTCCTATAAGTCTAAATGTATGTCAATCCTTCTGTCTCCCTCTCTGAGTTCTAACCTCATATCGTCACTCTCTCTAAGTTCCACCCTTAGGGGTGCTTCACACACAGCGAGCTCACTGCCGAGATCGCTGCTGAGTCACGCTTTTTGTGACGCAGCAGTGACCTCATTAGCGATCTCACGGTGTGTGACACTGAGCAGCGATCTGGCCCCTGCTGCGAGATCGCTGCTCGTTACACACAGCCCTGGTTCGTTTTCTTCAAAGGCGCTCTCCCGCTGTGACACACAGATCGCTGTGTGTGACAGCGAGAGAGCGACAAATGAAGCGAGCAGGGAGCAGGAGCCGGCGTCTGACAGCTGAGGTAAGCTGTATCCAAGATAAACATCGGGTAACCAAGGTGGTTACCCGATATTTACCTTAGTTACCAGCCTCTGCAGCTCTCACGCTGCCTGTGCTGCCGGCTCCGGCTCTCTGCACATGTAGCTGCTGTACACATCGGGTTAATTAACCCGATGTGTACAGCAGCTAGGAGAGCAAGGAGCCAGCGCTAAGCAGTGTGCGCGGCTCCCTGCTCTCTGCAAATGTAGCTGCATTACACATCGGGTTAATTAACCCGATGTGTACTGTAGCTAGGAGAGCAAGGAGCCAGCGCTCAGTGTGCGTGGCTCCCTGCTTCCTGCACACACAGCTAAGCGGTGTGCGCTGGTAACTAATGTAAACATCGGGTAACCATACCCGATGTTTACCTTAGTTACCAGTCTCCGCAGCTTCCAGACGGCGGCTCCGTGCAAGCGCAGCGTCGCTTGCTCGTCGCTGCTGGCTGGGGGCTGTTCACTGGTCGCTGGTGAGATCTGCCTGTTTGACAGCTCACCAGCGACCATGTAGCGATGCAGCAGCGATCCTGACCAGGTCAGATCGCTGGTCGGATCGCTGCTGCATCGCTAAGTGTGAAGGTACCCTAACACTACCACGCATTCACACTGCACGTTCCTATAAATACATCGGTCTTCATAATGAAATCCTCTAAGTGGGAATAAAACACCACTGCGCATGCGCGGTGCGCGCCTATTAGAGATATAGCGGTAACATACCGGTTATATCCTAATACAGCACATATCATTACAGACAACGGCGCATGCGCCGGCGTCTGTCCTCACTTCCGGGTCTGCAGCATTAAATAGCCTGTTAACGCTGAAGCACACTGTATACAGCCAAAACCTGGAAAGGCGGCGTACAGGTAATGAAATCTACTCATTATATCTATGCTCCCACTACTTACCTCCACGTTGAATACTTATCTAATTTTACCTTTTAGAGGAAGCTCCATTCCACCTACATAAGCAAACCCCTTATGAATGTCACGCAGGTAATATGCATTAATCTTTATCCACTATAAACTATACCCCATTCATAACCCTTTAGTACCTAGAGGGATCTGTAGAGACACAATGGGCATATACCCCTACCTTTGCAAATGTGATCTTTTTTGCATCTAATATGGTCTCTTGTAATTTCACCATGTCAAATAACCTTATACCATTCATATAAATATTATTTCAGACGGAAGCATCTCTCACTACATTATAGTGATTTATCTTTTGAATATGGTGATAATAGCCTACAGCAACTACAAGGTATTGGTTTATATGTTACAACAGGATGAAATATTGGCACATAGATCCTGCTATTCTAATTGCTATCCCTATATCCATAAAGGTACCACAAACCACGAGATACCATTTATTAGCCCATTATCCCCACACCAAAAGATGTGGTTATACCAAAGAACAATCTGAAAAACACACAAAATAGGTATCTTACCATTCTCTCACTTAGTTCCTCTTTTTTACATGTATATACAATCTACTGACATGCATACTATCTATTGACAGAACTCGCTTCCAGTGATTTCCTATAAGATACTCCTTTGGTGGATTTCTTCCTCATCTTCATTCTTTCTACACTTGATTATACTCTTTTGAAAAAATTCCTCGTGGAGGTACGTTATTATGATTAATTCCTGTGCCCATTCCTTATTCTATATTTTTCATTTATTTTTGTGCTGCCTAAACCAATTCATTACTATGGAGGTTGTTTCATTTCTGTTGCTCCCAAGCTGTACTGTTGTATCTACTCATCTGATGACAATTGTCCTTATGGAAATCCTTCAAACCAATGTATACAATTTAATATTCTATGTAAATATGTATTTATGTAAATTATTGTAAAGTATTGATTGCTATTCTTTTTCACCTCTTTCAGTGATTTGGCGTGAAAAAGACCTCAAATTAGGCTGAAACGTCCCATGTCTTCTCTATCACTGTATTACTAATAAATATACACCAAAAATTTGTGCAAAGAGAATTCAACTCCGCCTTCTTTTTTCATCTATTATTTCTAAGAATGAGAGTGCAGTGTATGGTAGATCTGCTGCTGACCTCAGTGTTGAGAACCAGGGCTGTCATGGAGTCAGAGTCCATTTTGCTGGAGCCTGTACAAAATGGACCGACTGACTCCTAAAATATAAGATAAATTGGGTACAGCGGTTCAATGCACTATGCATGAATATTTTTTCCTAAGAATTTGGGAAAGTAATGAAATGTCCTATAAATGTCTGTTTTATTCTTGATCAAAGAATCTAGGCTTTTAGTCAAGATGAATCTGTGCTGCACTTCAGCAACATGATTTAAGTTTTGAAGCTCCTCCTCTACAGATAAGGGTAAAAACAAAGGCAAAGAATGCCTGCAATCCTCTCAGAACTGCTAAAGACTCTAGAGCAGACCTGGGCAAGCGCCGACTCGCGAGCCGGATGCAGCCCACCTACTGTCTGTGACCGGCCCGCCCGTCTTAGCTGAAAGTTGGAGGCCTGGCCTGATCTACAATTTTATGCCTCAGCCCCGCTCTCACTGCCGGGAGCTATGTATCCCGCAGTGCAGTGATAAGCAGCTGCCACGCCCCCCACTCAGCCGGTCATACCCGCTCTTGCTGCCAGTCATGTCCCCTCTGGATGCTGGCCACAGTCTCTGGATGCCTTCCATGGTACCTATACTGCTGGCCACACCTCTTTTGCATTCATGCACGCCCCCTCAATGCTGGACACACACACACACACATTCCTCGGATGCCTTCCTTGTCCCCTCCTGCTGCTCTCTCAATGCTGGCCACACCCCCTTTGCATGCCCCTTCTACCCAGGATCCTCACATGTGACCAGCTCATCTCCACAGCGGCCACTTCAAAAACGTCTGTTCTTCATCTGAGGTAATGTGCACCAGAAGCAGCAGGGAGAGTGCAGAGTGCCTGCAGGAGGAGGGGAGAGCAGGAGAGCAGCACTTGTGTCTTCTCGGGTCCCCCCTGTGCCTGCAATAGGAGAAGCAGACACACAGGGGACTGCCTGCCTATGCCCTCAGCGCTCCAAGGGCCAGTATGTATGCTCCACTGGCCACCACTGTCGGTATGTATGCTCAACTGGCCCCCACTGTCAGTATGTATGCTCCACTGGCCCCCACTGTCAGTATGTATGCTCCACTGGCGCCCACTGTCAGTATGAATGCTCCACAGGCCACCAGGGCCAGTATGCATGTTCCACTAGCCATCAGGGCCAGTATGGATGCTCCACTGTCTACCACTGTCAGTATGTATGCTCCACTGGCCACCAGGACCAGTATGTATGCTCCACTGGCCACCACTGTCAGTATGTATGCTCCACTGGCCCCCACTGTCAGTATGTATGCTCCACTGGCCACCAGGGCCAGTATGTATGCTCCATAGGCCACCAGGGCCAGTATGTATGCTCCATAGGCCACCAGGGCCAGTATGTATGCTCCATAGGCCACCAGGGCCAGTATGTATGCTCCATAGGCCACCAGGGCCAGTATGTATGCTCCATAGGCCACCAGGGCCAGTATGTATGCTCCACAGGCCACCAGGGCCAGTATGTATGCTCCATAGGCCACCAGGGCCAGTATGTATGCTCCATAGGCCACCAGGGCCAGTATGTATGCTCCACAGCCCACCAGGGCCAGTATGTATGCTCCATAGGCCACCAGGGCCAGTATGTATGCTCCACAGGCCACCAGGGCCAGTATGTATGCTCCACAGGCCCCAGTAACGTGTATGCCCCCTACTGACCCCAGTAATGTCTATGCCACTTACTGACCCCAGTAATATGTATGCCCCCCACTAATCCCAGTAATATGTATGCCCCCCACTGACTCCAGTAATGTCTATGCTCACCCACTGACCTCCATATTTTCATTGAACCTTTGTATTGTTTAACTTACTGTTTGCTTATGAAGGATTAGTATATATACAGTATTGGGTAGAACTGAGTTAAATATATTAGTCTGGCCCTCTAAAACCATCCCAATTTCTCATGCGGCCCTATGGGAAAATTAATTGCCCACCCCTGCTCTAGAGTGAACAGGAAAGTAGGTTAAAAGTAATTCATAAAGCAAATCTAAAATTTCAATATACTGTGCATAAATCAATAGTCCAGTATATATATATATATATATATATATATATATATATATATATATATATATATATATAGTACAGACCAAACCAAACGTTTGGACACACCACCTCATTCAATGAGTTTTCTTTATTTTCATGACTCTAAAAATTGTAGATTCACATTGAAGGCATCAAAACTATGAATTAAAACATGTGGAATGAAATACTTAACAAAAAATTGTGAAACAACTGAAAATATGTCTTATATTCTAGGTTCTTCAAATTAGCCACCTTTTGCTTTGATTACTGCTTTGCACACTCTTGGCATTCTCTTGATGAGCTTCAAGAGGTAGTCACCAGAAATGGTTTTCCAGCAGTCTTGAAGGAGTTCCCAGAGATGCTTAGCACTAGTTGGCCCTTTTGGCTTCACTCTGTGGTCCAGCTCACCCCAAACCATCTCGACTGGGTTCAGGTCTGGTGACTGTGTAGACCAGGTCATCTGGCGTAGCCCCCCATCACTTTCCTTCTTAGTCAAATAGCCCTTACACAGCCTGGAGGTGTGTTTGGGGTCATTGTCCTGTTGAAAAATAAATGATGGTCCAACTAAATGCAAACCGGATGGAATAGCACGCCGCTGCAAGATGCTGTGGTAGCCATGCTGGTTCAGTATGCCTTCAATTTATAATAAATCGCCAACAGTGTCAGCAGCAAAGCACACCCACACCATCGCACCTCCTCCTCCATGCTTCTCGATGGGAACCAGGCATGTAGAGTCCATCCGTTCACCTTTTCTACAAAGACACGGTGGTTGGATCCAAAGATCTCAAATTTGCACTCAACAGACCAAAGCACAGATTTCCACTGGTCTAATGTCCATTCCTCATGTTCTTTAGCCCAAACAAGTCTCTTCTGCTTGTTGTCTGTCCTTAGCAGTGGTTTCTTAGCAGCTATTTTATCATGTAGGCCCGCTGCACAAAGTCTCCTCTTAATAGTTGTTGTAGAGATGAGAAGGTGTGTCCAAACTTTTGGTTCTGACAGAGGTAGCAGTTAGGATGAGCGGCTACAGGACGGCCAAAAGCAATAGGACTTGGATCCTGCCAGTGCTACCCTACCGTATCTTCAGCTTCATCATATGAGAAGTTTAATTTTGAAAAGTGTTTGGATGACATGGACCAGGCAAAGAGTTGCCGCAGGGAAAAAGATTCCACTCCTATAGCAAACAGATTGACCATATTTCAGCAACATTTTTCACTTTCTCTCAAAAAAGTAGAAGAGTTCAACCATTCATCAAAACTGACTGTGCATGAGACAATTCTTTTATACCCGGAAATTGTTAGAGATGTTGTCCATGCGGGTACCACTTTGCCACTAACTCAAGTTAGTGTAGAGTGGTTGTTCTCTAGCCTTAAAATAATTAGGGCAGATTTGAGGTCACCGATAAAGGAGGATCTGATGGAGGCAATTCTATTTCTCAGAACAAATTCATAGACTGCACAAATGTTATTCCATACCATATTGTTGAAAACTGTTTTTTCCCCCCACTTATTGCATAGTGTATTGCAGATTCACAATTTATTAAGGTTTTTGTGTTCTAAACTTGTATTCCAATAAATATATTTTATGTTCTATCGAAACAGCTTGATTATTGCATCATAATAATGACTAAAAGCCTGATGTTACCATTTTACTACAGTACATTTATCACAAACAAGAGTCAAGTTTGAGGGAGTTGGAGCCGTGGAGTCGGAATTAGGAAAATTGAGGAGTCAGAGGTTTAGCTTACTGACTCCATGGCCCTGTTGAGAAATGTCCATTTCAAGCCCATGCAAGCTAGATGGGATTCCCCATCAATAAATAATGTGGTGTTCTCTGAGAGCTGTGAGCAGTGGACGTAATTGTCTACGTTTTTGTAAAATAATCCACAAGAGATCTTGTAGGAGTTGAATGGAAGCTAAATCAAAATCAATTGTGCGCTTGGAATTGGCTTTTGCCATTATATCATCAAGTTAAAAAAAAATAAAATTATATATATAGATAGATATATATATATATATATATATATATATATATATATATATATATATATATATATATATCATCCACAAGGTAGAGATGAACAGGTCGCACTCCAATGGTCAAATAAAGAATTTCTTTTATTCCACGATCACATCAGGGTACAGGTAGTGAGGGAGGATGAGGGGGTGCCACGTCCGACCTGTTCATCTCTACCTTGTGGATCTTGTATCGTCTTTGCTTTGGGACACGCACCCAGGCCTCCACCTGCACGGAAGCGCAGCTTTGTCAGCCTCAAAGGGGATCAGCGGTGCCCGGTATCCTCCACCCAGCTTTATATATATATATCAAATAACGTCTCTTTGTAGAGAGGAAGAGCCTTCAGGGAGTAATGCCATATGGACATGATTCATTTTTATCCTGTTGGTTACAGAGGTTACCAATATCATTTTAAATATAGCTCCAAGTGTCACCCTGAAGTCTTCATTTTGACATCCCTGGCAATTGGGTCCCTATAGTGCGATTGCAGGAACATGATCGCTGCTGAGGCAACCCTGGGTCATCTTCATGACGACCCTGGGTTACTGAGCTATGGAGAGCCTCACACACCATGCCAGATGCTTGGTGTGTGAGGCGAAGTTTCAGTGCTGTGAGTGCAGCCCTGACAGATATAATCCATCGCAGTGATTGAGCACTGCAGTGGATTATATCCGCAGGAAAAAAAACTCAGAAAGAATTAACATGCCGCAGATTTTTTCTGCACCAAAATCTGCAAGAAATAAAATCTGCAACATGTGCACAAGTCAGGATTCTCATAGACTTTGCTGCAATGTGTTTTTCCTTGCAATATTGATTAAAATCTGCAAGAAAAAACCCCCACAAGAAAAAACGTGAAAAAAAACCAAAAAATGCAGAGTGGGCACACAGCCTTCCACTATCTATATAATCCTCCCCTGTATGCTAGCTGGGCTGCATTGCCATTTCTGAGACTGACACCATTGCTTCATCACCCATTTTGGAAAATTTTGCTTAGGAGTACAGACACAGCAGCAACTTATTTCCAGTACTACTAATTACATGACTCCAGCTATTCGCCTGCCTCTCCTGACCCACTTTTTCCACATCTACCCCACTAATTATTTTCTCATTAAGCAGCATGCTCCTCTCAAGATGGTCACGATCAGTGTTTCATTTTGCTTTCCAGGTCTCTCATATGAGCTTCCAGGTGGGCAACATGCTCCCATCTGCCACAATGGTATTTCCCTTGGTACGCCCGGTCCAATTGTGCACAGAAGGAAACATTGCACAGTAGTGAATGAAAACAGTAGGGAAAAATAAGTATTTACAGCCGTTAAACTATTTCAACTGCTGATTTTAACTTCAGTTCTTGAACTCCACTTGTTCCTAAACCACTAAGCTCAGACTGAGTCCCCTGGTTTAATGTAATCAGCTCAGAACAATTAACTCCTCATCCTAATGAAATTCACTGTGAGCTGCAGCATTGTCTTACATGGGGCCGAGTGCAATGAGAAATTTTCTCACTGCACCGCTGCGAGTCAAATGTCAGTGTCACTCTACCCGTACAGTAAAAATAATCTGGCATAGGGTCCCCCCATATTATGATACCCAGCACAGATGAAGCCCAAAGCCACAGGCTGCAGCCCCCAGCCCTGCGCTTATCTTGGTTGTGTACCAAAATAAGAGGAACAGCATGTGGCTTTTTAAAAAATTATTTAAATAATTAAAAAAGCACCATGCGGTCTCCCTCAATTTTGATACCCAGCCAAGTTAAAGCCCAACAGCTTGGGGCCGGTATTCTCAGACTGGGGAGGGCCATGGTTATTGGTTGCCCTCCCCCTAGACTAAAAATAGCAACCTGCAGCCGCCCAGGATTGTCGCACCATTAGATGTGACAAGTCTGGCGCTTTTCCCAGCTCTTCCCATTGCCCTGGTGAGCTGGCAATCGGGGTAATAAGTGGATAATAACAGCCCACAGCTGCTACTAAGCCCTTGATTAGTGAGGCCTCAATGAGACCCCCCCAGCACTAATCTGTAAGTGAAAGTAAACAAACACAAACACTGAAAAAATCCTTTATTTGGAATAAAATACAAAAAACACTCTCACCATTTATTAGCCCCCTAAACACCTCGGCAGGTCCGACATAATCCACATGACGATTCCAGTTCTGCTACATCTCAGTCACAGCGAGTGGCCATAGAGCATGACTGCCCGCTGTAAGTGCAGACAGAGAATGAATGAGCCACGATGAGTGATGACTGGTTGCAGGCAGACGCTGTCACACAGGCTGGAGGCAAGTCTGATTGCAACCAATCACAGACACCAGGACGGCCGGTGGGCGGGGAAAGCAGTGCATATGCGATGAGCAATGATGAGCGGCACAGGACGTGAAGGAGAGGCTGCAGGAGCAGTTTACAGCCGTGACGGAGCCTCAGTAAGCATGAAGCACTCACTTAATTTATATTTTCTTTATTTTTTTTAATTTCTCGAGTGCTGGATGCGGATCAAGCAGCTGGAATCCCGGGCACCTTTGAAACCACGTGGATCTGGACTTTTATAATCCGAGTCCGCTCATCCCTAGTTAGTAGTGATAGGACACACTGCACAAAGCCGACCTTGTTAACTGGTACAAACAAAATCAAACACTGCTAATTGCAGAGACACCATTCATTTCTGCAAAATCCGACCAGACACTTCCAGCTGATCAAAAAAGTGTTCTTTGGACAATGCCAAGATATTATGATTTATACTAGGAAAAAAATTTGCAAAAATAAAAGGGTTTCACATCTTACTGTATCTGGAATTTTTTTACCAAAATGCTGAAAAAACTCATAGCAGTGTTTTTGCTGCATTTTTCAGTTGCTCATTGCTTTCTATGGATGAGAATGCACTGCGTGACATTGAAAAAAAACAATTTTTAATTTACATAAACAAATACTGGGAAAAAAACACTACAAAAATACAATGTGCGAATATACAGTACCCTAATAGTTCCCCTTTGTGCTCCCAAACGGCAATAACACCTTCTGTATGCCTCCATATGGTATCTGTGTCCTGTTTGTGCCTCCAAATGGTAACAGTATCCCCTCTGTGCCGCCACATGGTAATAGTGCTATACATTGTGTGCAGAATTATTAGGCAAATGAGTTTTTTGATCACATAATATTTTTTATACATGTTGTCCTACTTCAAGCTGTATAGGCTTGAGAGCCAACTACCAATTAAGTAAATCAGGTGATGTGCATCTCTGTAATGAGGAGGGGTGTGGTGTAATGACATCAACACCCTATATAAGGGGTGCTTAATTATTAGGCAACTTTCTTTCCTTTGGCAAAATGGGTCAGAAGAGAGATTTGACTGGCTCTGAAAAGTCCAAAATTGTGAGATGTTTTGCAGAGGCATGCAGCAATCTTGAAATTGTCAAACTTTTGAAGCATGATCACCGAACAATCAAGCGTTTCATGGCAAATAGTCAACAGGGTCGCAAAAAGCGTGTTGGGCAAAAAAGGCGAAAAATAACTGCCCATGAATTGAGGAAAATCAAGCGTGAAGCTGCCAAGATGCCATTTGCCACCAGTTTGGCCATATTTCAGAGCTGCAACGTTACTGGAGTATCAAAAAGTCCAAGGTGTGCCATACTCAGGGACAAGACCAAGGTAAGGAAGACTGAAAAACGACCACCTTTGAACAAGAAGCATAAGATAAAACGTCAAGACTGGACCAAGAAATATCTTAAGACTGATTTGTCAAAGGTTTTATCGACTGATGAAATGAGAGTGACTCTTGATGGGCCACATGGATGATCCAGAGGCTGGATCAGTAAAGGGCAGGGAGCTTCACTCCGACTCAGATGGCAGCAAGGTGGAGGTGGGGTACTGGTATGGGCTGGTATCATCGAGTTGAGGATGGAGTGAAGCTCAACTCCCAGATCTACTGCCAGTTTATGGAAGACAACTTCTTTAAGCAGTGGTACAGGAAGAAGTCGGTATTGTTCAAGAAAAACACGATTTTCATACAGGACAATGCTCCATCACATGCATCCAACTACTAGCCAGTAAACGTCTACAGGAGGAAAAAATAATGACATGGCCTCCTTGTTCACCTGATCTGAACCCCATAGAGAACCTGTGGTCCCTCATAGAATATGAGATGTACAGGGAGGGAAAACAGTACACCTTTCGGAACAGTGTCTTGGAGGCTGTGGTGGCTGCTGCACGCAATGTTGATCGTAAAATGAAAAAGCAACTGACAGAATCTATGGATGGTAGGCTGCTGAGTGTCTATATTGGTCCCTAATTTTTTGGGGTTTTGTTTTTGCATGTCAGAAATGTTTATTTCTAAATTTTGTGCAGTTATATTGGTTTACCTGGTGAAAATAAACAAGTGAGATGGGAATATATTTGGTTTTTATTACGTTGCCTAATAATTCTGCACAGTAATAGTTATCCTCCTAAGATAGCCAAATCTAAAAAAAACCCCACTCCAACTTCCAAAAATATTAAGGTTTGATATTTATGAGTCTTTTGGGTTGATTGAGAACATAGTTGTTGATCGAATAATAAAAAAAAATCCGCTAAAATACAACTTGCCCAATAATTCTGCACACGGTGTATTTGTACCTCCGCACAATATGCATGCCCTTCATGGCCCCATACAGTAATGGCCCTTATTTATGAACTTACCACATTCCCTCCCATATCGAGCATTGTTCTCCTCGTTTCTCTCCTCCCATAAGTACGGCCCAATTCAGGCGGTGTGATGAAGTGACATACAAATGCTTCTCAATAAATTAGGATATCATCAAAAAGGTAATTTATTTCAGTAATTCAATACAAAAAGGGAAATACATATATTACATAGAGTCATTACACACAGAGGGATCTATTTCATGTGTTTATTTTTGTTAATGTTGATGATTATTGCTTAAAGCCAATGAAAACCCAAAAGTCATTATCTCAGAAAATTAGAATAATTACCGCAATACACCTGCAAAGGCTTCCTAAGCGTTTACTACGGTCCCTTAGTCTGGTTCAGTAGGCTACACAATCATGGGGAAGACTGCTGACTTGACAGATGTCTAGAAGGCAGTCATGGACACACTCCACAAGGAGGGTAAGCCACAAAAGGTCATTAGTTATGAAGCTGGCTGTTCATAGAGTGCTGTATCCAAGCATATTAATGGAAAGTTGAGTGGAAGGAAAAAGTGTTATAGAAAAAGGTGCACAAGCAACCGGGATAACCGCAGCCTTGATAGGATTGTTAAGAAAAAGCCATTCAAAAATTTGGGGGAGATTCACAAGGAGTGGACTGCTGCTGGAGTCAGTGCTTCAAGAGCCAACACACACAGACGTATCCAGGACATGGGCTACAACTGTCACATTCCTTGTGTCAAGCCACTCATGACCAATAGACAACATCAGAAGTGTCTTACCTGGGCCAAGGAGAAAAAGAACTGGACTGGTGCTCAATGGTCCAAGGTGCGGTTTTCAGAAGAAAGTAAATTTTGCATTTCATTTGGAAATCGCGGTCCCAGAGTCTGGAGGAAGAGTGGAGAGGCCACAATCCAAGCTACTTGAGGTCTAGTGTGAAGTTTCCACAATCAGTGATGGTTTGGGGAACCATGGCATCTGCTGGTGTAGCACTTTCTTTTATCAAGATTAAAGTTAGCACAGCCATCTACCAGAAATATTAGAGCACTTCATGATTCCCTCTGCCGACAAGCTTTTTGGAGATGGAAACTTCATCCAGGACAGGAGACATTACAGGATGAGGCCAGATTGGGGACATTATTACAGGACAGGGGACATTAGAGAATGGGACCAGGATGGGGAAATTATTATGTGACGCCCTGGCAAAACCAGGTTTTCACAGAGACTGTACAAATCTCCCAGGTGCAGGCCTCCATCCTACTTGGCATACCAACACTACACCACACACAGGTAACATCAGCCACAAAAGACTAGTCACCCCCCGGGACAATAGGGACACACCAGTGGGTGGGACCAGGTGGATGGAAACACCCACCTAGGGGTCCTGAGGTGTCAGGGGAGGGAACAAGTTAGTTGAACAGTAGAGTGGAAAGGAGTTAAAGAGTGGAGTGGAGGAGTGTAAAGTGTCAGGGTAGTCAGGGGTAGGAGACCCTGGACAACCGGACTACCTGGGCTGACTAGGTGGTAGACAGCAGAGCAGGGCCACAGGCGACGGAGATACGGTCGTCGGAGACCTTAAGTGGACCGGGGCACGGTTGTAGCCTGCCGGTGCCGACAGTGGGGATCCGGTCCGGAGGCCGTGCACAGTCGGGGTACCTGGACCCCAGGGCAAGGACCGCTTCAAGCACCTTACCGATTAGCCAGCAGGGGACAAGATTCCAGATCTTGTCCCACGAGTAGCCCAGAGAGCGAAACGGAAGCCTAACGCGGGTGATAGGGCGTCCGCCAGAGCCCACAGAGATCCCACAGGTCAGTTTTCGCGGGCAAGAGCTCCTGACACACAGAATCACAGGGAGCGGACTTCTCCCAGTTTATGCGGATTAAGTCACCACACAAGAAACTACAAGTGCAGGAGGAAGGGCCCCTGCCCTGTCAGCCCGTATGCGGGACCAAGCACACCCCTCCAGAGGCTCCCGGCATCCGGCCTTGGTTTACAATACGGACTTTGTGTGTTTTATTACCACAGTGAGTACACCGGTACCATCCGGGTCCTTCCTAAAGACTGCTCCTTACACCCTCACTATTCTTTGGCCCCGGGACTACACCTCCCCTACCCGTGGAGGGGATACCATCCTGCTGCCCCGCTCCATCAGCCCCGGGCACCCCCATACCAAGACAGCGGCGGTGTCACCAACCATCACCACAATCCACGGGTGGCGTCACTGACAAACTATTCCCCTGTAAATACCCCCCTTTTTATTGTTGTGGGCGACGGGCTGCTGCGCGAGCCCCGGATCCGGCTGCCACTCAACCCCAGCCACGATCCCGGATTGGGTAGCCCTCCCTGACGTGGTCAGTCACCCCCCTGCCCGCCACAATTACAGGACAGGGGACATTATTACAGGGTGGAGGGGGGGGGTCCAGGACAGGAGACATTACAGGATGGGGCAAGGATGGGGGGCATTATTATAGGACAGGAGACATTATTACAGGTTGGGGGACATTATTATATGGTGGGGGCCCAGGATTGAAGACATTACAAGATAGGGTACATTATTATAGGACAGGAGACATTATTACAGGGTGGAGGGGGGGGGGGGTCCAGGACAGGAGACATTACAGGATGGGGCAAGGATGGGGGGCATTATTATAGGAGAGGAGACATTATTACAGGATGGGGGACATTATTAGAGGATGAAAGGCATTATTACAGGATGGGGGACATTATTATATGGTGGGGGCCCAGGACTGAAGACATTACAAGATAGGGTACATTATTATAGGACAAGGGCCATTATTACAGTATCATTGTCCCCCTGACCATCTGGTGAGGGCTCAGGTCGTTACTCCTCTTGCTGTTACCCCAATGTCTGGTGTCTGACAGGGTACCAAAACCTCTCTATCCAACAAGTACAGACGAGTCCTAACAATCCGCTGCGCTCTCCACGTTTCCATCCTGACACTCACCCCTCTGCAGCCCTCACACTCCAGCTATTACGATATATACGCCATGTGACAGCATGGTACATGCCACGTGACGCTTTTTGGCTTCCTCGGTTGCTATGGTTTCCTGCTGCCATGGCACGCCGCGTTGCATTCTGGGCTTGGGAACTATACTGAGGATCTAGAACACGGCTTCTGCGGTAGAACGGCGTCCGGTGTAACCGGGGCTGGAGATGATGGAGGACGGAGCGGGAGGCGACTATGATAAACAAGTGACGAAACTGCGGACGAGTCTGAGAGACTGGTGAGTGCGGGAGGAGGCGGGTACACAGGGGAGCGCGGCACAGGCCCAGTGCTCACATCCGCCGTGTACAGAGGCATTGTGTCCAGCACTGCTATCCGTACAGGCAGAGGAAGCGGTGCCTAGCAACCAATGGAGGCTGGTTGCCAGGGACAACATCCTCGTTATAGTCTGTGGTGGTTACTAATCTGATGCTGGAGCCCACCCATTACTGAGGAGCTGAGTGTCCTGGAGACCACTGTGAGCCAGGACATCTATAGACTCAGAGGACTGGAGATTGGCTCTATTTATACAACCCACATCCACATGAGTGACTGAATCTGTTCTGTGTGGGGGTGGGGGTGGGGGGCTCCTGGGTCCCTCCACCATATTTTTTTTTTGTTTTGCAAAATACTTGTGTGCTCTAAAGATAATAAAAAGCATATCTTCATCCAGCGCCCCTCCATAGCGATGCCTGGGACCCCGCTGGTTTTCTGGCTCAGTCAGGTCATGACTGCTGCAGCCAAACAGTGGCCACAGTGATTGTCTGCAGCGATCCTGCGCTTACAGTATGGGGGGATCACTGACTGAGCAGCGCTCCAGACACTTGTTGGTTTGGTGCATCCTTCCAGGCAATGTCACCTGCTCCATGACTCCTGCACACACCTAGAAGCAGCCGCCATGTGACAGCAGCGGTGGCCAGACATGCCGTACAGCGCTCACCTGTCTCCGGCAGGGACATGAAATGCATGTAGTGATGCTGAGCATGGCGGGCCACTACTCCAGAGGATCAGTTATACTCTCTATGATGAGAATAACCCTTTATAGGGAATCTGTCACCAGCTCTATGCTTTCCAATCTGAGGCCGGTGTAAAATTAGGACAGAGACCCACCTGATTTATCACTTTGTCACTTGCTGGCATTCTCATTGTTATTTTGATTAATATAAATTTTATCTGCTGCAGCTCTGCTAGTCTTCTCAATGCAGAGCTCTGTTCAAACCTTCTGACTGCCCGCTTACAGCCCACACTGAAAGCTGTCTACACAATCAGGGGTGGGGGAGCAAGGTCAGACAGAGGTCAAGAAGCAGGAGCTTATCACTGAGAAGACCAGCAGAGCCGCAGCAGAAAAGTGAATTTATCAAAACTACAGCAAAAACCCATTAAGAGACCAAGTGTTAATGCCCCATACACACCAGACTAATTTCAGCTGATATTGACAGTTTCAGCCCAGAGACTAACATGTATGGGGGCCTCCGGGCTGTGACCCAAAGAGATGATTTCAGGGGACAGAAGGATCCATCTTGTCAGCCTTCAATCTGCTTATCCTTTTGTTCTCTAACAGATAAGCTGCTGCCCCCAGGGTTGTATGGCAGCGGCTCTCTAATAGAGATCACAGGAATTCTCAACCAAATGAGTGATCTTATGTATTAGAGTCGGGAGAGAAAGCTGCTGGCCGTCAGCAATCTGAAGCGTATGGGATGCGGTCTTTGCCTCTACCTCATGCTGGGTAGCATAAACCTGGTGACCGATTCTCTTTAAAGTGGTTATCAGGTCTAAATCCACAGATCTGCCGTCACCCTATATGTCACCCTATGTGACTGCAAACCTGTCAATCCTCACATTGCGGACACTGTGCACTGCAAGATTCTCTAGTGTCAGAGCCGTGAATGGCGGTCACGTGGCTGCAAGAATATGATATATATACTCCCTGGCCAGAATCCGACTAGATGAGTGCGGCCTTGCTGAATTCATGTGTATTGAACAAGGCTGTGATGCTCTAGTCATATTCTGGTTTGGAGTGTATATATCGCATTCTCGCAGCCACGTCCCAGCTCTGACACTGGAGAATCCTCAGAGCACGCAGTGTCTACACTGTGAAGATTCAAAGATCTGCAGTCACAATGGGTGATTGTAGACTTGTGGATTTAGACCAGACAACACCTTTAAGGCCAGAGTCACACTTGCGATTGCTTCGCGTGTAACTCACGCGAGTCTCACATCGCATCACCCGGCATGGCCGCACACTCTCTGGACAGGAGCGTCTGAGCTGCATAGAGATACATGCACCCGACCCGCTCCTGTCAGGAGAGTGTACAGCCCTGCCAGGTGATGCGATGTGAGACTCGCGTGAGTTACACGCGAAGCACTTGCAAGTGGGACTCTGGCCTAATACTCGTATACAACCTATGTAATTATAGACTGGTATGTGACATCGATTGGGCATTATATCGCAGCCATTGTACCTAGTAGAGGTCATCTGTACTTTTCTTCAAACAAAACAGGCAATAACTTTTTTCATTTCCACACTGTAATATTCCCTATTTTTCTGAAAAAATAGAATGTAAACAAAAGGGATGAGGAAGGTTGATAAATATGGAGTTCAGCAAACACTATTCTGTTCAGTGCAAACTGGCCAGAAGATCAACGTGCTTTCATAAAGAGCGGAATCTGTTCTGTTGGTGCTGTAGAAATAGCATAGAACAAAGTAAGGCTATGTGCGCACGTTGCGTAAATTCATGCAGTTACGCTGCGCTTTGTAGCGCAGCGTAACTGCATGCGTCCTGCGTCCCCTGCACAGTCTATGGAGATTGTGCAGGGGCCGTGCGCACGTGGCGTTTTAGAGCGCAGCGCTTCGGCTACTGCCGAAGCACTGCGCAAAAAGAAGTGACGTATCACTTCTTCCGTGCGCTTTGCCGGCAGCTCCTGCTCTGTCTATGGCAGGAGCTGCAGGCAGAGCGCACGTTCTCGCCGGCACCATGCGCTTCAGAACGGAGCTTTTCAGCTGCGCTCTGAAGCGCACCTTTTACGGTGCTGGGCTAGTACGCAACGTGCGCACATAGCCTAAACCACATGGCTGATTACGTGATGTCAGGTGCCCACTCTGAGAACCGCTGCCAGTACTATGCCCAGGATATCTCTATGGGTGGTCTAAAGGCCCCGTCACACACTCAGATAAATCTTTGGCAGATCTCTGGTTGCAGTGAAATCATGGACATATTGTTCCATTTGTACACAGCCACAAACCTGGCACTGATTGTCCACAATTTCACTGCAACCACAGATCTGCCGCAGATTTATCTCTGTGTGTGACAGGGCCTTTAGGCTATGTGCGCACTAGAAATGAGAAGTTTCTCAAGAAAATTTCTTGAGAAACTTCTGGGAGTGAAAGATTTCCGGACCTCCGGAAAAAATCCGCACCAAATCCGCATGCGGACTTGCCGCGGATTTGCCGCGGATTAGCCGCGGAATTGCCGCGATTTTCCCGCGGGTGGTTCCCTGCGGATTTTTGCAGGCTGTACTGCCGAAATCCGCAGGGTACCTGCGGAAATAATGGACATATTCATTTTCTCAAGAAAGTTTCTCGAGAAATTCTTCTCAAGGAAATTTCTTGAGAAAAATCCGCACCAGTGCGCACAGCTATTTTTTTTTACCATAGGATTTGCTGGGAAATGTCTGCACAAAGATTGCAGACATTTCTCAAGAAATTTCCGCGGCAAATCCGCGGGTAAATCCGCGGGTAAAATGCACTAGTGCGCACATAGCCTTAGGCTACATGCGCACGCTGCATCTTTTTGTGTTCACAAACTGCAGCCAAAGCTGCACCTTGTCAGAGAGAGCCTTCGGAATTGTCACAAAAAATGCTAGGTGCATTATTGCTGCGTTTTTCACAACATGCGTTTTTGCTGCGTTTTTTTTTTTTTTTTACAAATGTTGACAAAAACGCAGGAAGAATGAACATGCTGCATTTTTTTGTCACAAACTTTTGACAAATAAAACGCTGACAAATAAACTGCAATGTGCGCATGACAAATCTGACTTCTCATAGACTTTGCTGGGAAGTCAAATGTCAGAAAGTTCTGACAACAAAACTGCAGCAAAAAATGCAGTGTGCGCATGTAGCCTTACACCTTAAACAACTGTCTAATGAACACATCACCAGTTGACTACATACCCTCTGTTCCCACCTGGAATTCGGGAATAGAGGCCGAGCCCGGGCATCTCTGGAGGTGAGAGGAAAGGAAGGATGCAATTCAATAGCCCTATGCCTTTTTCCCCTCATAATCTCCATACGCATTACATGGTCAGCCAGTACCAGTAACATAGTTAACTTTGGCAACAGACATTTGTGTAATTTGTACAGCCCCCTTTATGGAGTTTTCCACAATGTTTTTTTTTGTCTATCAAATTGGTGAGTGGAATACATTTATTTTGTCATTTTATTAGGTACTGTCAAGGTCTGAGGTTGTGGGTTATAAGGTTATAATAAGCATCTAGGCAGGTTAACAATGCAACAATGTTTATTTCTTCACCGTACACAGTCTTACAGCAACTACAGGTAGATGACCACAATAAGATGCCCCCTGTCCACAAGAACCCAAACTGGGATCAGTAGTACCACTGCCCTCGTACCCACTGCCTCCCAACTTTTGGTTGGCTCATAGCTTCTGTATCTCCTGCCTGTATGATCTGCAGTCTGCTCCTCCAGATGACGAATACCACAACCATAGCCCATGTATCCAGCTTCAGCCAGTAACATCAGTCCTTAGGATAATTCCTCCAATCCAATTTTTTTCGCATTTTATTTAAAATAAAGGATTTTTTCAGTGTTTTGTGTTTATTTATTTTTACTTACAGAATTAGTAATGGGGGGCCTCATAGACCTATACCCATTACTTAGCTAGGGCTTGGTGGCAGCTGTTAGCTGTCATTAACCCTTTATATTACCCCGATTGCCACCGCACAAGGGCAATCGCGATGAACGAGGTAAAGTGGCAGAATTGTCGCATTTAATGGATGTGACAATTCTGGGCGGATGCGGGCTGCTAATTTTAGAGTGGGGTGGGCCCAATAGCCATGGGTCTCCCCAGCCTGCGAATACCAGCCCCCAGCTGTTGGCTTTATCATGGCTGGGTATCAAAATGGGGGAAAAAGCACACTGGTTTTTTTAAATTATTTATTTAATATATAAAGTTAATAATTTAAAGAAAGCCGCAAAGAGTTCCTCTTATTTTGATCCACAGCCAAGATAAGCACACAGTTGGGGGCTGCAGCCTGTAGCAGTGTGATTTATCTGCGCTAGGTATCACAATATGGCCAGACCCTACGCCATTTTTTAAATGTATTTATTTATTCTTACACAACTATAGGGATTTGAAAAAATGTGTATAAACCACACACACGGGAGTACTATTTCCATAAAATATAACAATCTTTATTGAAATTTTAGAAAAAACATACACGTACTAAAATGTGATTGTTCATCAATAAACAAAATATATAGCGGTATAAGGAGGACGTCTACCAGCAATCACCCCCCACGTTAGTATATGTATGGGCCCTAATCAATAAATGCAGTATAAAATATATGCATAATCTATAGTAGCAGCAATAACAAAATATCTGCCTCAGTAACAAGGTGTCTTCCTTGATAGACCAAACTAGCACATCTGCTGCACATATAAAGAGAAAGTAAAGCTCAAAGCCTGTCCAAGGGGAATTGCCAAACTATATGTAGATAGCAAAGAAGTTCATAACAATATCAAGGCTTACCCATATTATGGACAGAAAGAGACAAAGGCCCAAACTGTGGGGGGAAGAAAAGCAGCTCCCAATCCTGAATGCGTATCGCTCTCGCTTCCTCAGCAGGCTGGAGGCAAGGGTGGAAGTGCGTTCATTCCCTGATCATGAGATTAAATACCCGTTGTCTATTAATCAGTCGGCCGGTGATGCACGTACGTCATATCGGCGCACGCGCAGTGAGCAGCCTCCGGTTGTTATGACAACACCACGCAGCTCTCCAGACTCAGTGCGCACGCCCAGGGAGAAATCTCCCGATGACGTCAATGCGCATGCGCAACGGGCATAAGGAGGCCGCGGAATGTGTACACTCGGGAAAGGCTGTCAGAGAGCGCGCGCACATACGGGCGCGCATCACCGTATAGCACAGAGAGGGTTCGTACTAATGTATCTAAATTTATCAAGTCCCTAATGGCCCAGTATACCCCGGAATAGATATATGTCCACATGAGGAATTAATTCGCATAAAGAAGAGTACATTGTTGTACCTAGAAAAGACTATCATAAGGTGCGCACACATACAGGTGCGCATCACCCTATAGCACAGAAAGGGTTTGTATAAACATATCCACATGTATCAAGTCCTTACTACCCTAATGTGCCCCAAAATAAATATATGTCCCCATAAAGAATCAATTCACATGAGAAAAAATATATTGTCTATAAATAAATTGGGTGACTTATGGCTCAATTCCCATTGGACATCAAATATGCCCCATTTAATAAGACATTGTATACATTCAATACATACGGACAAATGGTAATAACATCACATCATGCCCATGTGCATGAACATATGTACATATGTTCATGCAAACAAGGCTCATCAAGGGTTTACAATGTATAAAGAAAACTGTGATGTCATATAAGTCTTGAGTGACAGAAAATTAATGAATACATCACATGCGACACCCCTATATATATGGGAACCCGGGCGCTTGGACAAGGTCACACACAAAGAAAGAAATCATTATATAATGATTTCAATCAAAGCACATAAATAATACAATTTTTTTGATTATATTTCTATATGTATTTTTTTGTATATATATATATTAGTATCTTTTATTGTTATTATTCATAATTCGTATGTGACCAATAATAGAATACCAGTGAGAATCATATCTGTCAATATCCTAAACACCCAGATTACCACAGGGAAAGCAAAGGACAATTTTAGTTACCATACAGTAAACTAGATAAGTCACCAAAAACACAACATATTCCTTCAATGAACATAATACTGCCGAGGTATCTTCCTGAGAATAGATGTAAATTCACATGGACCGATGATGTTCCGAGACATCCCAACAACTATAGGGATGCACACAGTGTGTATGATGCCAACCAATCACAGACTCTGTCATACAGGGTGGAGGCGTGGTTTGACTGCAACCAATCACAGACTGCGGGACTGACAGTGGGCGGGGGAAATAGTAAATATGTTTGAGAGCTAATGATCGGACCCGTAAGTAGTGCTACAGCTGCTGGGAAGGATGGTATCAGAAGCTGCGGAAGGAAGGGCACATAGGGTTTTACCATATAAAACCAAGAGATAAAAGATAAAGGCGTACTCACCTATAGGAGTTGTGAAAGGTCACAACACCTAAAAACTTATAATCACAGATGGAGACAGCTGCAGATCTGCAGGAATAGAGATGAACTTTTCACAGGGAAAAAAACAGGGATCACCGCTGCGCTTGTCATCAATGCCAATATTAAAATATTATTAATCCAAGTCATTTATTGTAAGCACATATACAGGTCTACGCGTTTCAGGTGTCTCTGCCCCCTTCCTCAGGACAGTATATTAAAGACAAGGATAATGGGAAGGATGGTAAGAATAACGGTCCTGCTTTATTACTTATCTTCTTTATCTTTCCTTTTTTGTTTAAATTTCTATCATTATTCAGGTGCCTGAACCCAAACAGCAACACAAACTTCCCTTAGAAGTCCATGTTCGGGGTCCGGGCGTGCACGGACACTAGGTGGCCGGTACAGACCCCAAACTTTTCAGTTTAGGATCACCCATCACTAATTCCAAACTTTTTTATTTTCATGTGAACTATATATTACTGAAATAAAAATTCAAATGACAGGTACTTAATGAATGGTGACATAAAGGGATTTTTATACAATAAAGGCCTGAGACGCAGCTTATACCAACGATTGTTAATTCTGTTTTGTGATTTTCATTTGTATCTTGCAGTGAAATAAAAAGACTGGAACTGGAAAAAAAGATGTCTGAATATAGCTTATCTAACACATATATGTAAGTATGCTTTATGTGTATCCTTTCACCTCCTAGGTTAATACACATATGGGTACATCATTGCATTCCTTGTCTAAAAGGGGTATCCTAAATATATATAAATACATAAATATTTAAATATTTTAGAAAAATAAAACATTTGCTACTGAGGCAATGATAATCGTTATACATAGTTGTTATTATTATCAAATTTAGCACTAATCATTTGCCACTTGCTTCAAAGAAAAAAATGATACGATCCAACCAGTTTCAGCTTTGACCCAGTCATAGAACAAGAAATCTCCTGCCGTCTTCCTTTTTTCTCGCCTGTACGAGTGACCCTACACCTCCTTCTATCCTCTATCCTGATGGCACTATTCACTTAACACTAGAAGTCCCAGAAATTTCGAGCTCCCCCCTGAAGTCCCGAAAGAGGGTCAAATGACCCTTAGTCCAAACTGAATAGAACTAACTAGAAACTAAATGGCTAAACTCAATGGAAACCAACAACCTCCTGTGGTGCGACAGTAATGGCCTTAATTACAGAACAAAAGACGGTGATTATAGGATGTTAGCTAAAATCCTTCAGGTCATTCCACCCGTCTCTGGGTTCCAAAGGTAGAAATGTTAAATGACCCCTCTCTGGGACTTCTAGTGTTAATTAAAATATGTAACCTGTATTGATTCTGCATTCTGTCGTTCCTCTTATAACCATGCAGTGAAAACCTCATTACTGAAGAGAGAAAAAAAAAACCCTATGCCTTCCTGCTATTTTAGGTCCTATCTCTAATCTTCATCTCCAATCTCATTGGTCACATCCACGATCTTTCAGATAACTCTTTTCTTAAGGCCCCTTTACACACTGAGACTTTCTAGCGATCCCACCAGCGATCCCAACCTGGCTGGGATCGCTACAAAGTCTCTAGTGAGACGCTGGTGAGCTGTCAAACAGGCAAACCTGGCCAACGACGCAACAGCGATCCGGACCTGCAGAACGACCTAGCTAGTCATTGGGGACGTTGTAAAGCAGCTTTTTGAAAGGGAAGTCGCTAACGAAGTCGCTGTAAAGTCCCCTTTACACACTGAGACTTTCTAGCGATCATGCTGCACAGCGGGAAACAAAGGACCAAAGAATGGTCCTGAACGATTTGTAGCGATCACAACTTCACAGCAGGGGCCAGGTCGCTGATGTGTTTCACACACTGCAATGTCGCTGGGGAGGTCGCTATTACGTCACAAAACCGGTGACGTTACAGCGATGTCGTTTGCGATGTTGCAGTGTGTAAAGCCACCTTTACACTTTACAATCTGATTTCCGGACCCTACACATCCTACAGAATCTGCCCTTACTAAAATCTCAAACGATCAACAGCTAAATCCATTGGTCCCTACTCTTTTCTGATTCATCGGGATGTCTTTGCAGTGTGCCGTTTGACACTGTGGATCACCAGCTCCTCCTCACTATGCTCCACTCTTAAAAATACTGCTGTCTTCCTTCCTTTCTGACAGCTTTTGCAGTGTCTCTTTTGCTGGCTCGTTTACCTCTACTGTTACCCTTATAATTAGGGTTCCTCATGGTTCATTCCTATTGCCCCTCCTATTTTCTCTGTCTACTGCCCAATTTGACCATCAGCAGATTTGGCTTTCAGTACCATCTTTATGCTGATAATTCCAAATGATCCATTTATTTTCCTGACGTTACCACTGTAAAATACCAGTTATTAGTGTGCGTGTTGTCTCTAACATCACGTCCTCCCTCTATCGGAAAACGATTTTTTTAAAAAATGAAAAATGGAACTTCTTGTGTTTTTTCTTTTTTTTACCTCTACTAGCCTATGCATGTCTGTTTTTTTTTTTTTTTTTTTTTGTTTGTTTTTAAATTTCAGTGTGTGGCACTACCATAACTCCCAGGCAGCATGCTTTCTGTATTGGAGTTATTTTTGAGTCAGATGTTGCCTTCACTCCTAATTACATTCTTTCTCCTGTCACCGCAGCTGAAAACGATCCAATATTTTTACTGTCATCTCTCTGATTCAGTCTCGTTTTGACTACTGCACCTTTCTACTACCGTATTTTTCGGACTATAAGACGCACCTGGCCATAAGACGCACCCTGGTTTTAGAGCAGGAAAATATAAAAATAAAATTTTAAGCAAAAAATGGAGTCATGACACACTGTTATGGGGCGAGGATCTGCTGCTGACAGGGGGTAATGTCCCCAAATTCTCTACTAAGAGACCCCATCCTGGTAATGATCCTCCCTCCTTGTATATACCCCCAACCTGCTCATATACCCCCATCCTTGCTCATAATATACCCCCATCCTTGCTCATAATATACCCTCATCCTTGCTCATAATATACCCCCATCCTTGCTCATAATATACCCCCATCCTTGCTCATAATATACCCCCATCCTTCTCATAATATACCCCCATTCTGCTCATAATCTACCCACATTCTGCTCATAATATACCCCCATTCTGCTCATAATATACCCCCATCCTGTTCATAATATACCCCCATCCTGCTATACACCCCCATGCTGGTATACGGCCGCATCCTGTGGCACATAAAAAAAATAAACGTTCATACTCACCTTACCTCAACTCACTCCCTGCAGCATCGCTCCTCTCCCCGTCTGTGTCAGCGGCAGCGCCGCTTAGTGGAGCCGTCCCCGTTCCCCTGCAGTACCGCGATCTCCTGCTGGCTGACGGTGGCTGCGTGTGGACATGTGCGCACATTGATGACGTCATCGCTGTGCGCACCGCTAGTCTCTACTCTGCGTCCGCCGCACAGACAGGAGGACATCGCGGTGCTGCAGGGGAACGGGGACGGCTCCATTCAGCGGCCGCTGGCAGCCAGGAGGAGATCGCAGTACTGCAGGGGAACGGTGACAGGTGACTATACTGATTCACTGATGATGATGTGCGGGGGGCAGTGAATATAGCCGCACATGATCACTCCAGGCTGTAGTTGCCAGGGGTGATCATGTGGGCCGGCTGTTTATCTCTCGCCCATCATCCCGCCCACCTGTCAGCGCTGAGAGATGATGGGCGGGAGGATGGGCGTGCATATTAAATGAGCGGGTCCACGTGGTCACGGCAGGCGCTGCTGCAGCATGCTCATGCTCCCGATGATCTGCTCCACCGCAGCACCCTCATTCCCCGCAGCCCTACATTCAGACAATAAGACGCACCCCCCACTTTCCCCCAACATTTGGGGGAAAAAAGTGCGTCTTATGGTCCGAAAAATACGGTAATTGGTTTTCTTCTTACTAAACACTCTCCTCTCCAGTCTTTCCTGAATTAAGCAACCAGAGTCCCAGAGTCACATTTTTGTGCAGCTGCTACACTGGTGCCTCCATTTTGTGCCAGTGATTGCACTGGTTGCCTGTCTGGTACATAATATAATATAAACATATATTCTTCCCCACAAAGCTTTCCACAATGATGCACCGCCCTAGATCTTCTCTCATATTTCTTTTCTGCTAATGATCTGACTACAACCCCTTTCTAGATTTTTCTCATACGGCACTAGTTCTCTGGCATGCACTACCCTAAACAATCAAGGTTATTTCCAGTGTCCTGAGTTTCAGCTTGTGCTTACTTTTTTTTTCTCAGAACCTGGTCCCTTCTTGCAGCAGTTTCCTCCAGACTCTGTACACTCAGTAGAACTTAATAACTGTCTGTCAACATTCCTCTTTGATGAATTCTTGAATATTGTATTACTCTGTCTGTTACTTCATCAGCCCAAATAAAAATTGTGATGAAAAAAATATATAGAATGGTGTCATTGAAATATACAACTTTAAGGGAGTTATCTGAGACTTTGTTTTTTTATGGCTATGGCGTTAAGAACTTATTGGCAAGTAGATGAATTACTTCAAGCAAAACCAAAGAAATGGGCCGGCATACATGGTGGTATCAGTGCAGTGTGTAGTTGTACGTTCTCACTGTGGCTGCTAACCCACAAAACCTAGGGTAAAGACAAAAGAGCAAATACCCTGCAGTAAGTAAATAGTAGTGATTAGTGCGCACTACCATGCTTGGGTGCTCAATACTCGTAAGGAGCAGTTGGATGCTCAGATGGGCGCTACTCGAGTACCCGAGTATAATGGAAGTCAATGAAATATTCTGGAGAAATGCTCAAATTCCCCATTGACGTCCATTTTACTCTGGCAGTCGAGTCGCAACCCATCCGCGCTTCCAACTGCTCATTATGAGTACTGAGCACCCGAGCATGGTAGTGTGCGTTCATCCCTAACAATTAGTAATTGTACATTTAAGTAACATTGTGTACTTAACTGACACTATTTTAATCAAAAGAATCTAAAATTCATCCCACTGCGACAAGGTGCACCCAATCAGGATGGTCCCTAACTCTTGTAGTTCACCTCGCTATGTGTCAGAAGGCCTTAAAGGAAACCTGTCACCAGTTTTTCGGCCTATAAGCTGCGGCCACCATCACCTGGCTCTTATATACAGCATTCTAACATGCTGGATATGAGAGCTCAGGCCGCTGTGTAGAACGTAAAAATCACTTTAAAATACTCACCTAACGGTCGCGCTGCGGTGGATTTTAGTCAGATGGGCGTCTCCGTTCTCCGGTGCCGGCGCCTCCTCTTTCGGTCATCTTTGCCCTCCTTCTGAAGCCTGTATGCATGACGTGTCCTATGTCATACACACTCGCCGTCCCCACGCAGGCGCACTACAATACTTTGATCTTCCCTGCTCAGGGCATCTCAAAGTGGGCCTGCGCAGGATCTCAATGCTGGCGAGTGTGGATGACGTAGGATACGTCATGCACCCCGGCTACAGATGAAGGAAGACCAAGATGGCCGAAAGAGGAGGCAACGCTGGCACCGGACAACGGAGATGCCCATCTGACCCACCACCACAGCGCGACCGTTAGGTAAGTATTATAAAGTAATTTTTACGCTCTACACAGCGGCCTGGGCTCTTATATACAGCATGTTAGAATGCTGTATATAAGATCCCACTGGTGGTGGCCGCAGCTTATAGGGCAAAAAACTGGTGACAGGTTCCCTTTAAAATAGATGGGTCAGAGCAGGACCTAGGTCTGTTTCATCACCTCTCCATGGAAAGCTATGTAAACAAAATGTACAGCCCATTAAGTTGGTAACTACCTGCCTGCACTGTCCTATGACCATCTGTTACAGCTCAGAGTGGTCATGGATTGATCCTGCCAGCAATTCTTCTGCTACTGGTGATGTTACTTTGACAGAGCAGCTTTTTCTCTTCTGCTCTGCTCTTTTGACAGGGCATCACTGCTGATGTCATGTTGATTGACAGTCAGTTACATGCTACCTAACTGCAGGGAGCCAGCTATCAATGACGCCTACGTTGACTGAGCAGAAAAGAAGACGCTGCTCTGTTGATGTGAGGACAAATAAAGCGGACTCAGCGCCTGAGGCGGGGGAGATCTCTTCAGTGCAGAACAGGCCAGTAGATAGCAAGTACCTACCGGTAAAGGGTACTTTACACACTGCGACATTGCTAGCGATCTCATTAGCGATGTGAAATTCTAGATCGCAAGTGCGATCTTTCGAGATCGCACATGCGTAAAACGACCTATGTGCGACCTCAAAAGATCGCACTTGCGATCTAGAATTTCACATCGCTAATGAGATCGCTAGCGATGTCGTAGTGTGTAAAGTACCCCATTAAACCCCATTTAACCCCATTAAATACATAAAGAGGCCAGCGTAAAACTACATAGATCCAAAATGGTTACAAGGTAACTGATCATGAATCTCTGGTATTTAAAGGTCTCATCGTCACTGTGTAAAGTTAAAAAATTCTTTGAGAGAAATTTGTGAGAAGGAGAAGAAAGCTCGACACCGAAATGAGACCTTCCTACAGGACTTTAGAAGCATTGAAGCTCGCTTACGATTTCTCTTATCAAATACGATGACATTGCAGCGTGCAAAGGTAAAATTTATCAATTCATTTTCTTGCATCGGACCTGATTTTATAAAAGATCCAAAGAGCGACGTGCACAAATGGAAAACTGTGAAACCACATTATTACTAGAATAGTTTGTAGTCACAATGTGAGGATTGTCGTCCTATCAGACAATGTGCTATCTTCTATCATCAGAGAATGGACATTCTCTATATACACTGGGAATTGCGGAGGTTCGCTTTAAAGGGAACTTGTCATGTAAAATAAAAACACTATCAGCTTGCAGATGTGGGGTTAATCTGCAGATTAAAGGGAATCTGTCAGCAGGTTTTTGCTCTATAATCTGAGAGCAGCATAATATAGGTCAAGAAAGCCTGATTCCAGCTATGTGTCACTTACTGGGCTGCCTGGTGATCTTTTGATAGAATCCTTGTTTGCCTGATGTAGATGCAGCAGAGCTAAGACTTCTGGGCTGTGTATAACCTGCCCACACACCTGACTGACAGCTTCCTGTGTACAATGTAAATTGTCAGCAAGATGCTAATCGTTGTGGGAGCGGAGATACACAGATTATGGGCGGCACGGTGGCTCAGTGGTTAGCACTGCAGTCTTGCAGCTCTGGGGTCCTGGGTTCAAATCCCACCAAGGACACCATCTGCAAGGAGTTTGTATGTTCTCCCCGTGTTTGCGTGGGTTTCCTCCGGGTTCTCCGGTTTCCTCCCACACTCAAAAGACATACAGATAGGGACTCTAGATTGTGAGCCCCAATGGGGACAGTGTTGCCAAAGTATGTAAAGCGCTGTGGAATTAATAGCGCTATATAAATGAATAAAATTATTATTATTGTTATTATTATTATTAACCTGACTGCTCTGCACATGAGATGTCGTCCTGTAGTGATAATCTTGTGTGGATAAAATATTAATTGTATTTAAACTGCAGCACACAGCCCTGTAATCAGGCTCTTGTGCCCTATATTCTGTTGCTCTCAGATTAAATAGCAGAAACTTGCTGACAGATTCCCTTTAATAGCGTTCTGATGTCTTGGAGCTGCTGCTGGGAGGAAATATACTTTATTCCTCTCGTCAACTTCGGCTTTCAGTCAGAGATGCGCCTGGCATGGCTTCAGTCACTGTTCAGTAAAAAAAAACAATAAATAGCTCCTCCCTCCGCCATAGTGTGAATTGTCTCACAGATCATGCTCAGGACATTATGGATCTGAACATAGCGTATTTTTCATTTTATAAGACGCACCAGATTATAAGATGCACCCCAAATTTAGAGATAAAAAAAGGTAAAAAAAAAAATGGGGTCCGTCATATACTCCGGTGTTGTCTTACCGAAGGGGGGAGGCAGCGGTGGTGGATCGGGGTCACAGGAGGCAGAGGCTGTGCTGGCAGCGGCGGCGGGTCAGTGGTGGCAGCGGCAGGTCAGTGGTGGCACCGGAAGCTGCGGTGGTTGTGTGGTGGAGCAGGCCAATGCAGAGAGTGTCCCAGTCTGTCTGCGGTCTGGGCTTCAAAGAAATGGCGCCCAGAGCGGCGCCTGTGCAGATGGAGCTCTCATCCAAGAGCTCCATCTGCGCATATGCTGACTCCCGCGCCATCATTTGAAGCTGGGACCGCGGACAGACTAGGACACCCTTCCCCCACAGCCACCGCAGTCCGCACAGACACCTGGCCGCACAGAGTGGCAGCCAGCTGCCGGGATGGAGAGGCAGCCGGCTGCTGGCACCGACAGGCACTCGGCCGCCCGCACACACTGACAGGCACTCAGCCGCCTGCCCGCACACAGAGCCACACAGATGGCCCCCTGCTAATTCACCTCCCGGTAAGCTATATTCGGATTTTAAGATGCACCCCTCTTTTTCCTCCGAAATTTTTGGGAGGAAAAGTGCGTCTTATAATCCGAAAAATACGGTAATTTGTTGTGGGCCCAAACTCTTACTCCACTTCCCTATTATAAGTAGCATACTCCACGTCATGCCGTATTACTGAGGTCTTTACCTGGACATATCAGTGAGTGAACACAAGTTGGTAGGGCACAAAAAATACCAATATCACCTGCCAGACCCCATTGCATTTTCTGGGGCATGGAGCACTATCATTTCTTTCGCAATGACTGAATCTGTGGCAGAGGCACTGAAACTACTGAACAGGGTCAAAGCCACAAGCACACGCGATAATGTTAAAAAGCAATTTTATTATAGGGCATCAAAAGTTACAGCGCCAAAGTGTGAATACACGCCAAAGACGAATTAACCAGTAATCACCACTGTTCTCACAAGTTTGGTTTTTTCCCACAGGATTTTCTGCAGATACCAATAGGGCAATAATGCCGATTTTTTTTTTTTTTTTTTCTTCTTTCTTTTTTTTTTTTTATTACTACGGTATACAGATTTTATCCTGTAAGTGGATGTTTCCTTTAAAGGGAATTATATGCCCATTTAACTCTTCCAAACACAAGTCTATGCATACATTTAGCTATCCAGTCTTTTTCTCCCTTGCCGGGAAAATGAAATCAATATGCCTATGAAGCTTAATGCTTTTTCACACGAACAAAGTTTTTTTTAAATCAATAAATCTTGGAATAATAATAAACTCCATAATTGGATTTGTTAAAAAAAAAAAAAAATGTTCCTGTGCTGAGATAATCTTATATATACAGTATGTCCCTGCTGTGTACTGTGTAATGGTCGTGTCTGACCGTACAGGGACATGGTCTGATCATACCACATCTCCTGGGCTGGGGAGGAAACAAAAGAGTATACAGACATTACAGCATGGGATCACAGCTGATTCTTTTTGTGAGGTAAAACATTTCCCAGCCTGTTTTTAAGCAATGTTTTACCTTTATATATCAATATCAAACAGCGATTTCTCTGTAACGGACTGGCTAGATACAGGTATGGCTGGACATGTTTTTTTACATGAGCACATAGGCATTTTGGGGGTGGTGAAATTCAGCTGATGTTGACAGCAGCTTATATCCTTTGGCACATTTCTATAGTCATCTGATTAATTCTGTTCAATTAAGCGGGCTTTACACACTGCGATATCGGTCCCGATATCGCTAGTGTGGGTACCCGCCCCCATCTGTTGCGCGACACGGGCAAATCGCTGCCCGTGGCGCACAACATCGCCCAGACCCGTCACACATACTTACCTGCCCGGCGAAGTCGCTGTGACCGGCGAACCGCCTCCTTTCTAATTGGGATTGCTGGATTTTTCTTGCATTTTTTTGGATTGCTTCTTCTGGTGACCAGCTGGACTCTGATCCGAGCATCCCTTTCTCTATACCAGGAATTGCAGATGGTGGTGGAGTGGCTGATAAGTATTTTTTGTTAAAAAATTGTTTAAAAGAAATGAAGTCCTCAGTGGTTGATACCTTTTAATGGCTAACTGAAAAGATGGTAATAATAGCAAGCTTTCCAGACTACTCAGGTCTCTTCTTCAGGCTCCGTATAGCACAAAATCTGAAGAGTCACATATTTATACACAACAGGACATAGAATGGGGCAGTAAATAAGACAAGTGACATGAAGCAGAACTCTCACTATGGCAAGAGGACAAACTGTTGTGGCCATAAATATTGCTGCAGTTCAGTGTGAAAGTTTTATTGTCCTCTGATTAGGGTCCGGTCCGGGGCTGTGATGCCCCCGGATACTCTGAGGAACACATCTCTTAATTGATGTAAAAAGACATGAATCCATGAGACACATTCATTCCTGCTCTGAATGTGTCAAAGGTCATCATAAGTTTGTACTCCCATAGTCTCCTATCTCTCTGGGACTTGAAGTTTCCTTTCAATACCAGCAATTTCATGTCCATGATGCTGTGGTCTGGGTTACAAAAATGTTTGGCCACAGGTAGATCCATCCTTTTTTCTCTTTGTTTTTTGTTATAACTCTGGTCAATAAAGGGGTTGCACATGATAAGGCTCCAGTTTACCATAAACTTTTCATGCCACTTTTAGCTAGTAACCCAGCAGACTTGTCCTTCCTTTGGCTTCTGGCGGGGCGATATATGTGTTGGTACACTGGAGGAAATGAAACCCTATAACACATTAGATTATACTATTCCATAGACATGATTCTGTTAAAAATATATATCCATGGTATATTTATTCATAAACCGAGGAGAGTAAAAAGAGGGTTTGTCAGCGCCCCACCGCCATCCAATAATCCAGTGTGCACGGAAGCGTGTCCTGATTAGATGTACGTATAGAGAATCCTTCCAAGAAAAATGAAGTTCCAGCTCCAAGATAATATTAAAAATCACTAATCTTTATTCTATTACATTTATTTAAAAAAATGGCATTAAGGAAAATGTGAGATATAGGAGATCTTGCAACATGTTTCGAACGTTGGCTGCGTTCTTCAAAGCTTCATGTGATTAGAAATTTCTTAGCATCCTTAAATATTTCAAATAGCCAAGAAGAGACTAAAACACATCTGTGTATAATTAAAACATGTGAGAAGGCAAACAAGAAACCAAAATACATGTATATCATATACAGAACAAAAGAAACACCTTAGTAGTGAAGCATAGTTTCCCTATGTAAATTCAACCCCTAAGGGAATTTAGAGTCCAAATTAAAAATCCAAAATGCTTCCCTAGTTAATAAGCGTCTCTTGACATTGCCACCTCTTGGAAGACCATTTATTTCTCAGTACAGAACACCTGGAGGGTTGAAGTCTGTCGGTCATGCTATGAAATAAAATGTCTGCAACCGAAATGTTCCATCCATAATTGTTCACATTAGCGATGCCATTTAAGTGTTCATTAATGCAGATTTTTAATTGCATTAATTCCGCTGATACCGCCGGTCAAATTGAAAATTTATGCAATCAGTAGACACCTGCCTGAACGCTATAACGTCAACCACTTCATCTGAACCTGTCCAGTCTACTTTGGCAGTAAGCCCACACTGGTTCCGGTCCACGTTTGTCTGCTTCTCTGCGATTTGACGTTGAAGCTCTAGATATGCCGAGGATTCATTAACCAGTGCACACTGCACTTTGAACTATTGTCTCACCAGTTCGCCTCTGATCTGGCCAAAGTAACCTGTCTGATCTCTCATCGAGGAGGAGAGTCCCCCGCCTGGATTAATCCCCTTTGGGAGTGAAGCCACCCTGTCATCTCTAATCTGCAGTCCTTCCTGGAGGCATTACTTAAAGTCTTCGACAAGCTTGGCCGAGTCACCTCCACATCTTCTCACTTCAGACTGCGCCAGGGAGATTGTACAGTAGGACAATATGCCATTCGTTTCCGCACCCTGTCCTCTGAGCTCGGCTGGAACAATGAGGCGCTGGTAGCTGCATTCTGGGAGGGTCTTTTTAGGAAAATTAAAGACGAATTAGCAGGCTGAGATGTTCCCACCTCTTTAGATGACCTGGTTTCCTGGCTATTCGTATTGACCTCAGGTTTCAGGAATGCTTCAGAGAGATGATCCATGGGAGGAGGTCTATGTGCTTGGTTCCAACTTTCCAGAAGCTGATTGTGCCGCAATCCTCCCCCACTGCTATTTCTCAAGAACCCATGCAGGTGGACTGTGGAAAGCTGGCAAAACATCGCCAGGAGGTCCGTCACGCCAAGAGCAAGTGCTTCTACTGTGGTAGTCCTTAACACTTAATCCTGGAAACTTCAAAGGCTAGGGTGTGTTGGAGAGACTACCCTAGACGAGAGCAAGTCCTCTCCGCCTCTGACATTGTCAGTGTCCGTATCTAGTGGCAACACCCAACTTGTCGAGTCCAACTATCTGGACTCCTGTTCTTCAGTAAATTTTATACAACAGGCCGTAGTAGATCAGCACCAGATTCCCATCAAACGTTTTCCAAGTCCTTTGGTGGTGTCGTCTGTTGATGAAAGAGCCCTGTCCGAGGCCGTCCATTTTCTAATACAGCCAGTAAAACTTCGGGTAGGAATGTTGCACTCCACCAGGTCTGTCTCATTCCCTGCTCCTAGGACTGCCGTGGTTAGGAGTGCATGTATCTGTTTGGGACTGAAGATACAGTGAGGTGCTTCGTCAGTCCTCCCATGAGAAATGTTTCGTTCCTGTCCATCAAATCTTTGGAGTCTGCCACCTGCCTATTGGTCCTACACGGACATCTTTAAATCTTCAACAAGAAGGAAGCAGAACCTCCACATAGGTTGTAAGACTCTTTTATTGACTTACTTCCGACTTCACCCCCCTGTCTCAGGCGGAGACCTAAAGAATCTGGCAAGGGGATTTATCCATCTATCCTCTTCCATGGCTGGAGCTGAATTTTTTTTTTTTTTGCGAAGAAGAAAGATGTTTCTCTCCGACCCTATATTGACTACAGGGGACTCAATCAAATTATGGTTAAGAATAAATACCTGCTGTCACTCATACTGCAACTGATCGATCGTCTCAGATGATCCAGAGACTTCTCTAAAGTCAACCTCCAAAGATCATATCTTCTGATCTGTATATGGTTGGGGGACAAGTGGAAAACTGCCTTTAACACCCGGGACGACCACTATGGAGTATCAGGTAATGCCGTTTGGGCTCAGTAATGCTTCAGCTGTCTTCCAGGAGTTTGTGAACAACATCTTTTGGGATATACTCTACTCATGTGTAGTCATGTACCTGCATGACATCCTGGTATTCTCTCCTGATCTGCCCACACACAGGAGTAATGTTCGCCAGGTCCTGCAGAGACTGAGAGAGAATAGTCTGTACACCAAGCTTGAGAAGTGCGTTTTCGAACAGACCTCCCTTCCTATCCTGGGTTACATAATCTTGCATACTGGATTGAAGATGGATCCAGAGAAGGTGTCAATAATTCTTAAGTGGCCTAGTCCTGACAGTGTGAAAGCCGTCCTGACTGTGTGGAAGCTGTCCAGTGGTTTCGGGGTTCGTCAATTACTACTGTCAGTTTACTCCACATTTCTCACCCCGATCTGCCCTAATCTCTGCCGTGATCCGCAAGGGCGCAAAACCGAAGGTGTGAACTCAGGAGGCTGAGAGCACTTTTATGTCCTTGAGCAGACCTTCTCATCCATTCAGATGCTGCATAGACCTGAGATCAGCAAGCAGGCTCCCGAAGAGATTCCTTTTGGGCTTGGAAAAGAGGGAGCATAACGGAGGGGGTCCAGTTATGCCAGCACCCCCGCACTGTCCCCCTTCCTCTCCCCGGCGGGGACACTGGCCACTCTGCAGTCCCCGCCAATGCCTTCTGCTCCTGGGGCCTGCTCAAGTGACGCAAATCTCCTGAGAGCGCACTTGGGGCGCACGTCTCTCTTCTCTCTTAAATGGCCAGTGCACTGTTACCTGGAAGTGCCACTCAGCCTGTGGCTGAAAGGCACTAACTACTTAAGGCATTCTCCCCCTATGGGAGGTGCCTGGCCAACATGGTCATTTAGTTAGATCCATGTTTGCTAGTTGTTAGGTCCCATATCCTGTGCCTGCTAAACCTGTACCTGTGTTCCAGTAACCATTCTGTGACTCTAGTACCTGCTGTCCTGCCTGAACTTGCCATCCTGCCTGAACTTGCCATCCTGCCTGAACTTGCCATCCTGCCTGAACTTGCCATCCTGAACATTTAAATAAACATACACTGAGCTTAGAGAGTGATTCCTTAATTAGCTTTGATTAGTGGTGTGAAAGTTTTTTTTTTTTTTTCCCCAATATCCATGTAAGATCAGAGGCCTGGTGCCCTCACTGTGTCTGGAGCAGATTCCTCGGATTTTGTAGTGAGCCTCCTGACAGATTTAGTTCTGTGTGGATAGAATCAAACATTGTAATGGATTTGTATTCCCAGACCCTTCGATGATTTTGTGATCTGTGCCTTTTAATATATCAACTTTCATGTGGTTTATGTTGTGTCCTGGAGCACAGAAATGTGTGGCCACAGGTACAGTGGGGGAAAAAAAAAGTATTTAGTCAGCCACCAATTGTGCAAGTTCTCCCACTTAAAAAGATAAGAGAGGCCTGTAATTGACATCATAGGTAGACCACAACTATGAGAGGCAAAATGAGGAAACAAATCCAGAAAATCACCTTGTCTGATTTTGCAAGATCTTATTTGCAAATTATGATGGAAAATAAGTATTGGGTCAATATCAAACGTTCATCTCAATATTTTGTTATATATCCTTTGTTGGCAATGACAGAAATCAAACGTTCTCTGTAAGTCTTCACAAGCTTGTCACACACTGTTGGTGGTATGTTGGCCCATTTCTCCATGCAGATCTCCTCTACAGCAGTGATGTTTTGGGCCTGTCGCTGGGCAACACGGATTTTCAACTCCCTCAAAGGTTTTCTATGGGGTTGAGATTTGGAGACTGGCTAGGCCACTCCAGGACCTTCATATGCTTCTTACGAAGCCACTTCTTCTTTGCCCTGGCAGTGTGCTTGGGATCGTCATCATGCTGAAAGACCCAGGCACATTTCATCTTCAATGTCCTTGCTGATGGAAGGAGGTTTGCACTCAAAATCTCTCGATACATGGCCCCATCCATTCTTTCATGTACATGGATCAGTCGTCCTGGTTCCTTTGCAGAGAAACAGTCCCAAAGCATGATGGTGGCGTAGTGTGTTACTGATGGTAACCTTTGTTACGGTGGTCTCAACTCATGCAGGTCATTCACTAGGTCCCCCCCGTGTGGTTCTGGGATTTCTGCTCATCGTTCCTGTGATCTTTTTGACTCCACGGGGTGAGATGTTGCATGGAGCCCCAGATCGAGGGAGATTATCATTGGTCTTGTATGTCTTCCATTTTCTTATTGTTGCTCCTACAGTTGATTTCGTCACACCAAGCTGCTTACCTATTGCAGAGTCAGTGTAGATAGAAACTCCAGCAGCAAAGTCCAATGGATAATAAAATCAAATTTTCTTTATTAATTCATTTTAAAAAACCTAAATAAAATATCCAGACAGGGTCCTATGCAAGAGAGGACGCGTTTCGAACCAGATGGTTCTTAGTCTCTAGGGAATGAATGAGACGTGAGTTGATTCAAATAAGCTGAGAACCCAGTAAGGGAGTAAGAGACTGACTAAGAACCATCTGGTTCGAAACGCGTCCTCTCTTGCATAGGCCCCTATCTGGATATTTTATTTAGGTTTTTTAAAATGAATTAATAAAGAAAATTTGATTTTATTATCCATTGGACTTTGCTGCTGGAGTTTCTATCTACACTTACTTGGATTGCCGGTTTTCCTTTCCGTGCACAAGTCCTGGATGTGGTGGTTCCCTCTTCGGCTACAGGTGAGCGGACATCGTACTTTTTTCTTGGTTCTGGCTATTGCAGAGTCAGTCTTCCCAGCCTGGTGCAGGGCTACAATTTTGTTTCTGGTGTCCTTTGACTGCTCTTTGGTCTTCACCATAGTGGAGTTTGGAGTGTGACTGTTTGAACTTGTTATCAGTATAAAAGACACCTGTCCACAACTTCAAACAGGTGCCATTACTACCGGTAATGAGTGGAGGACAGAGGAGCCTCTTAAATAAGAAGTTACAGGTCTTTGAGAGCCAGAAATCTTGCATGTTTTTAGGTGACTACATATTTATTTTCCACCCTAATTAGCAAATAAAATGTTGCCAAATCAGACAAGGTGATTTTCTGGACTTGTTTTCTCATTTTGTCTCTCATAGTTGGGGTCTAGCTATGATGTCAATTACTGGCCTCTGCCATCTTTTTAAGTGGGAGACCTTAAACAATTTGTGGCTGACTAAATACTTTTTTCCCCCACTGTAAATGGGTTTTTTTTGTCTGTAATTGTGTGACGATGAGACCTCATTCTTGCTCTCAGTCTCTGTCCTGTTTCTCAAACATCAAATCCCCCAATAGTACATAGTACACAGAATTTAGTACACAAGATTGGAAGAGGAACATGTGATTTCCCAGGTTGCAGGTTTTGCAGCTCTTCATATTATTATTTTATAATTATAGTGCCATTTATTCCATGGCGCTTTACATGTGAAAAGGGGTACACCAAAATAGGAACAAGTACAAGGCACAGAGAGGTACAGGAGGAAAGAGGGCTCACAGCCTACAAGGGACGGGTGAGGATATACTAGGTGAGGGTGGAGTTGGTCATGCGTCGCTATGGAGGACAGAGTTATTGCAGGTTGTCTTGTCGGAAGAGGTGGGTCTTCAGGTTCCTTTTGAAGCTTATGAAGGTAGATGAGAGATCGTTCCAGAGTATGCAAGTATAAGGCTATGTGCGCACTAGAGCAAAATACCCGCGGATTTACCCGCGGATTTGCCGCGGAAATTTCTTGAGAAATGTCTGCAATCTTTGTGCAGACATTTCCCATGAAATTCTATGAGAAAAAAAAAAAGCTGTGCGCACTGGTGCGGATTTTTCTCAAGAAAGTTTCGGTGCGGAAATTTCTCGAGAAACTTTCTTGAGAAAATGAACATGTCCATTAAATCCGCAGGTATCCCGCGGATTTCTGCAGTACAGCCTGCAAAAATCCGCAGGGAACCACCCGCGGGAAAATCGCGGCAATTTCGCGGCAATTTCGCGGCAATTCCGCGGCAAATCCGCGGCAAATCCGCATGCGGTTTTGCCGCGGAATTTTTCCGGAGTTCAGCAAATCTTCACTCCCAGAAGTTTCTCGAGAAGATTTTCTCGAGAAACTTCACATCTCTAGTGCGCACATAGCCTAAGTTCATCTTGGTGTATCTCTTTGGATCATGATGTTTCTTAAATTAGGAGGTTGCCTGTAGCGTAGCAATGGAGGATTTTTGAATATTGTTTTTAACCGGTCATCCTTGTGTAGAACATGGTGAAGATTTAGCCATTTCTCTCAGTACCTTAAGCTGTGGGTTGTAAGTCACTACCAGAGGTACACAACTATTTTCCCCTTTTTGTTTGAATTTAACGTTACCATGAAGTACAATATGTCCCGAAAAAAAACATTCTAAAATTCACCAGGATCTGTTGAAGCGTTTCAGAGTTAAAACCTGTTAAAGCGACACTGGTCAGATTTAGAAAACATGGACTAGTCAGGAAGGTGTAAACCAGACTTGGGGGTAAAGGGGTTAATTGGACAGAGCTTGCAAAAATTCTGCATCTTCTCTTACTGCTGCTAGACCTCAAAGTGGCTTTTTGCATACTCTGGGCCAGTATTCAGTACAGTAGTATTTCTTTAACTGCTTCCATGCACTGTCCAACCTCCTCTTCATGTACTCACCACTGCGGCTGGCCCGCTCGCTGCCCTGCTCCTTCTGCATTCACCACCGTCCACAGCCTGCGTATGTCAAACAGGTCTCCAGGCAATATCATTAAGGCACAAGCACTCATGCGCTTCCTGCTTCTTAAAGGGGCAGTGTGCTCATTCAGAAAGTGCTCCCCAACCTATGGCTGGAAGGCATAAGGGTATTTAAGGCACCTTCCCTTGTACAGAGGTGTCTGAGCAATTACGGTAGTTTCCTGGTTAAACTAATACCATCAATTCTCCACTCTACTGTCTGCCTATTGTCTTAGTTTCTGAACCCCAGTAGTCACTTAGTCACGCCCCTCCAGGGTAAGATCGGTCCAGGGGCGTAACTACCGCAGTCGCAGGGGGTCGCTATTGCGATCAGGCACGGCAGGTTAGGGGCCCGCGGCCGCCCGCCAGATCAGCAGCCAGCTCCTTTCTGTGAGAGAGGAGCTGCGCTGTTCTGTCGCAGACCACGCTGCCGTAGATGACCTGGTGCTGACATCGGGCCACTCTGCTCGGTGTCAGCGGCGGTGGCGGCATCGGGCCCCCCTCCCCCGTCATTGCGCACAGCAATGATAAAGCATAGAGCAGCTGGTGCCGCTCTATGCTCCATCATTCTCCCCCTGTGCCTGTGCTGTGACGTCACTCCTGTGTGACTTCTGTGTTAAGAACCCAGAGCGCAGGACGGGAGGACGCAGACTGGAGGTGAGGATGGAGCAGTGGTGGAAGGAGGAGAGAGGTAAGTACTTGTTGTGTTTTTGTTTTATTAAAAAAAATAATCAGTGCGTACACGGAGGCCTGGGGGGGCTGGCTGCATGATACATGGAGGCATGGGGGAGCTGGCTGCATAATACAAGGAGGCATGGGGGGGCTGGCTGCATGATACATAAAGGACAGGGGCCTGCATGATACATGGAGGTCTGGGGGGGCTGGCTGCATGATACATGGAGGCCTAAGGGGGCTGGCTGCACGATAGTTGGAGGGCTGGGGGTGCTGGCTGCATTTTAGGTGGAGGCCTGGGGGGGCTGCATGATTGATGGAGGCCTAGGGGGACTGCATGACACATGGAGGCCTGGGGGACTGGCTGCATGATAGATGGAGGCCTGGGGGGGCTGGCTGCATGATAGATGGAGGCCTGGGGGGCTGGGTGCATGATAGATGGAGGCCTGGGGGGGGGGGGTTGGCTGCATGATAGGTGGAGGCCTGGGGGGGCTGAATGATAGATGGAGGCCTAGGGGGACTGCATGACACATGGATGCCTGGGGGGGCTGGCTGCATGATAGATGGAGACCTAGGGGGCTGGCTGCATGGTAGATGGAGGCCTGGGGGGGGCTGGCTGCATGATAGGTGGAGGCCTGGGGGGGCTGGCTGCATGACACATGGAGGCCTGGGGGGCTGGCTGCATGATAGATGGAGGCCTGGGGGGGGCTGCATTATACATGGAGGTCAATGGGGCTGCATAATCAACATGGACACCTTATACATGTACTATAGGGGTTTATTATACATAGAGGTCTATGGGGCTGCATTATACATGCATTGAGGTTTATGGGGCTGCATTATACATGCATGGAGGTCTATGGGGCTGCATTATACATGCATGGAGGTCTGTGGGGCTGCATTATACATGCATGGAGGTCTATGGGGCTGCATTATACATGGAGGAGTATGGAGCTGCATAATACAATATGAAGGTTTATGGGGCTGCATTATAATACATATAGGACTATGGGGGCTACATTATAATATATGGGGGACTATGGAGGCTACCTTATACATGGACTATGGGGGTGCATTATAAAACATGGAGGACTATGGTGCAGTATAATATATGGAGTACTATGGGGTGAATTATAATATATGGAGATCTATGGGGTGAATTATAATACATGAAGAACTATGGGAAATTTATTATAATAATTGGAGGGCTATGAGGGCTACTTTTTACATGGAGGACTATGGGGGGTGCAATATAATATATGGAGGACGATGTGGTGCATTATAATATATGGAGGACTATCTGGTGAATTATAATACATGGAAAAATGTGGGAAATGCATTATAATACATGGAGGACTATGGAGGTGCATTCTAATATAGGAAGGGTTATGTGGGACCCTTTATATTATATGGAAGGCTATGTGGGGGCCATTGTAGTATTTGGAGAACTATTTATGAGGGGGGAAAAAGATACAAGCATGGGATGGAAATGTTTTGTGCTGAGGGAAAAATGCTCTTTCTCTCTGCACCCAGCTTTCCCATACTCTGCTATACATCTTCTCTCAGCACCCAGCTTTCCCATGCTTTGATACGGGAAAGCTGGGTGCTGAGAGATGTATAATAGAGCATGGGAAAGCTGAGTGCTGAGATCAAGATGGATATCAGAACATAGGAAAGCAGGGTGCTGTGAGTAAGAGCCAAGTGTCAGCGTCATTATCCCATACCCCGAGTGTCAGTGTCATTATCCCGTACCCCAAGTGTTGGTGTACGTGGAGTAGGGGCCCAAGTCTAAACATTGAACCAGGGCCCATCAAACTCTTGTTACGCCACTAATATGTGTCCATAATGTGGTCTTGTTGTAATGTGCCCATATGGTCCTCTTGTTATAATTTGCCCATATTGCCCCCTTGTAGTAATGTGCCCATATTGCCCCCTTGTAGTAGTGTGCCCTTTTGTGCTCTTGTAGTAATGTGCCCTTTTGTGCTCTTGTAGTAATGTGGCCATATTGCGCCCTTGTAGTAATGTCGCATCTTGTAGTAATATCCCGTTATGACGTTGTTTACATAAAAAAGAAAAAAAAAAAAAAGATTTTTCTCACCTTTCCTTCATTCCCTCGGTGTCTTCCTTACCTGCTTCTTGCAACCAGCTTACATTCTGCTGAAACCTAGACCCCGTGAGGGCCGTGATGATTGCTGTCCAGTTCATACACGGAGCCGCAGCCATCAGCGTTTTCCTGCTGGGGAGCGATTTGCGGCACTTCTGCTCTCCTCACATCTTTACCAATGGCAGCCGCGCCAGACAATCAGAATACACCTACGTTAGCTGCTGGTCTCTGATTTGACGGCGACAGCTGCCATTAGTAAAGCTGTGTAGAGGCGTGCTTCTCTGCGCGGTGCCGCAAATTATACTCGCCGGAAGGAAAGTGCTGACAACGGTGGCCCCATGTATGTACCAGGCCGCAATTTTCACGGGGTCTAGGTGTCTGTGGGCCACGTGTTTGAGACCTCGGGTCTATACAGAGGGAGAAGCAGCCTGTCACTGAGAGTATGATTCTACTTGTGTATGACTCATGTGAGTCTCACATGGGCATCACCCGGCACGGCCTGACACTCTCCCGACAGGAGCGGGTCAGCTGCACAGAAATACATGCAGGTATTTAATATCAGATCAATTTTACAGTTAAAGGTACTGTGGTATAAGATTTTAGCCCTCTTGCATTAACTGGAAAGCTTCGCTGCGATGTTATGTTGCTGCTAATTCCAAATATTAAGCACCAAGGAGCATAACTTTCCTTATTTTTCAGCCAACATAGCTGTATGAAGGCTTGTTTTATTTGGGGAGAATTTGTAAGTATAATGGTGGCTTTAAGGGCTCGCTCACAAGGGCGCATAAATCGAATAAGTGCAATCCGATTAAAAATCGGACCAATGTTACTCATTGAGGCAGTGCAGATCTGCAGGATTTCTTCAGCTGTATTCAGTATGAGGAAAAAAAAAAATTGCAGTATGCTGTGAATGAACTCTGAAATTGGTACAGTGCAAGAAAAAACGGATATCATACGTAGTATCAATATGGTATCCAATTATGATATATACATTACAATTCTGTAACATGAGAAATTGTAAATTATCCTGTAAATGATTAATAGCTGCACATGGATGACAAGTGAGAAAAGAAATCACTGCACTTTTCTGGATGAGATTGGGACTGATTTTTTTATACTCTCATATGACCCGAGCCTAAAGGTCCAGTCACACTAAGCAACTTACCAGCGATCCCAACAACGATAGGGATCGCTGGTAAGTTGCTAGGAGGTTGCTGGTGAGATGTCACACTGCGACGCTCCAGCGATCCCACCAGCAACCTGACCTGGCAGGGATCGCTGGAGCGTCGCTACACGAGTTGCTGGTGAGCTCACCAGCAACCAGTGACCAGCCCCCAGCGCCGCGTGGAAGATGCTGCGCTTGGTAACTAAGGTAAATATCGGGTAACCAACCCGATATTTACCTTGGTTACCAGCGCACGGAGCTACACGTGCAGAGAGCAGGGAGCAGCGCACACTGAGCGCTGGCTCCCTGCTCTCCTAGTTACAGCACACATCGGGTTAATTACCAGATGTGTGCTGCAGCTAAATGTGCACAGAGCAGGGAGCAGCGCACACCGCTTAGCGCTGGCTCCCTGCTCTCCTAGTTACAGCACACATCGGGTTAATTACCCGATGTGTGCTGCAGCTAAATGTGCACAGAGCAGGGAGCAGCGCACACCGCTTAGCGCTGGCTCCCTGCTCTCCTAGTTACAGCACACATCGGGTTAATTAACCCGATGCGTCCTGCAGCTACATGTGCACAGAGCAGGAGCCGGCACTGACAGTGAGAGCGGCGGAGGCTGGTAACGAAGGTAAATATCGGGTAACCAAGGACAGGGCTTCTTGGTTACCCGATGTTTACTGTGGTTACCAGCCTCAGCAGAAGCCGGCTCCTGCTGCCTGCACATTTAGTTGTTGCTCTGTCGCTGTCACACACAGCGATGTGCGCTTCACAGCGGGACTGCAACAACTAAAAAATGGCCCAGGACATTCAGCAACAACCAACGACCTCACAGCAGGGGCCAGGTTGTTGCTGGATGTCACACACAGCAACATCGCTAGCAACGTCACAAAAGTTGTTCGTTAGCAGCGATGTTGCTAGCGATGTTGCTTAGTGTGACGGGGCCTTAAAAACTACTATATAGCCTATTAGGAAAAGAGAGAAATAACACAACTTTATTCTGTGTATAATTACGAGTACAGAAATACCAAATTGTTTTTTAGATTGTACTACTAAAACAAAGTCAAAAACCTTTAGTGAAAAAAGTTTTGTTTTAGGTTGTCATATTCTAAGATCCAAAAATGTTTTCAGTTTTTCTTCAATGGAACTTTTTGAGGACTTTGTGTGAGATGAGCTGTAGTTCCTATTGATACCATTTTGCTGGGCAGATAACTTTTTAATGGATTAATATTCCAGTTTTTGTTGTTTTTTGTGGGGTGGGGTGTGAGGCAGGGCTGTGGAGTCGGAGTTGGAATTGGTATAAAATGGACCGACTCAGACTCCTGAAATATATAATTAATTGTTCAATGCAGTTCAATGCAGTTCAATGCAGAATGTGATGAATATTTTTTCATAAAAATTTGGAAAAGTTATGAATTGTCCTATAAATGTCTATTCTATTCCTGATGAAAAATCTAGGCTTTTAGTTGAGATTAATCTGTGCTGCACTTCAGCTAAACAATATAACTAGTAATGTCATCTTTCTACAGGGAACTTATCACAAACATGAGTTTGAAACCAGTTGAAACCAGAAGTTTCCATCCTCTCACTATAAGGACACATATGGATGTTTTTCTCACTATCTGACATGAAATCAAAATAAAACTTTCCCGTTTTAAGTCAATTAGGAACCAAAATTATTTCTATTTGCCAAATGCAGAATAATAATAGAGAGAATTTTTTAAGGCATTTTTATTACTTTCTGCAAAGTCAAAAGTTTACATACACTAACAATACTATTCCTTTAAACAATATGGGACAGCCCATATGATGATATCACATCTTTGGAAGTGTCTGATAGGTTTATTGTCAACATCTGAGTTAATTAGAAACACACCTGTGGATGTATTTTAATGCACACCTGAAACACACTGCTTCTTAGTGTAGAATCATAGGAAAGTCAAAAGAAATCAGCCAAGATCCCAGGAAGAGAATTGTGGACTTTCTCAAGTCTGATAACTCCTTGGGTGCAATTGCCAGATACCTGAAGGTGCCTCGTTCATCAATACAAACAATTATATGCAAGTACAAACAAGATGGAAATGTCCAGCTATCATACCGCTCAGGAAGTAGACAGGGTTTTATACCAGAGATGAACTTGCTTTGGTCAGACATGTGCATATCAACCCAAGAACAAAACCAAAAGACCTTGTGAAGATGCTGGTGGAAGCTGGTAAGATTCTATCATTATCCACACTGAAACGAGTACTGTATTAACATGGGCTGAAAGGCAACTCTGCCAGGAAGAAGTACCCCAAAAGAAATGTAAAAAGTCAGATTAATGTTTGTAAAAGCACCCAAGAGCAAAGACCTTAATTTTTGTAGACATGTCCTGTGGTCTGATGAACGTAAAATTGAACTGTTTGGCCATAATAACCATCATTACAGTTGGAGTTAAAAGGGAAAAGCTTTAAAGCCTAAAAACACAATCCCAACTGTGAAACACGGGTGGCAGCATCATGTTTTGGGGTTGTTTTGCTGCAGGAGGCACTGGTGAACTTTAGAAAATAGACGGCATCATAAGGAAAGAAGATTATGTGGCAATACTGAAGCAACATCTCAAGACATCAGCCAGGAACTTAAAGCTTGGGCGGAAATGGGTCTGCAAAATGAACAATGACCCTAAGCATACTGCCAAACTGGTTACAGAGTGGCTTAAGGATAATTAAGTCAGTGTTTTGGAGTGGCCATCACAAAACTCTGATCTCATCCTATTGAAAATTGATGGGCAAAGCTGAAAAGGCCGGTGCGAGCAAGGTTACCAACAAACATGGCTCAGTTAAACCAATTCTGTCAAAAGGAATGGGCCCAAATACTTACCAACTATTGTGAGAAGCTTGTAGGTGGAGATCCAAGACGGTTCGCCCAAGTCATACAGTGTAAGGGCAATGGTACCAAATACTAATTACATAGTATGGAAACTTTTGAGTTTGCAGAAAGTAATAAAAATGTCTTAAAGCATTCTCTCTCTTATTATTCTGGCATTTGGCAAGTATAAATAATTATAGTACCTAATTGAGCTAAAACGGAAAAGAATTATTCTGTTTTCATGTCAGATATTGAGAAAAACATGCGTATGTATCTTTATAGGGAGTGGATGGAAACTTCTGGTTTCAACTGTATGAGGGAGTCAGAGTAGTAGAGTAAGAATCAGGGACATTGAGAAGTTGTTTCTGTGGTTCTTGTATGGTCTGATAAGGACTGATAACTACAACTCCCAGTACCTTCTTAAAATAGTTAAGGACATACTGGAAGTTCTAGGTTGATGCGATAAATATATATACAGGACTGACCTGACATTACAAATGATGAACCATTTACCGATTCTTGTGATGTATTCCTGTACTGATGAGGGATTTGATGCGGTTTCTGTATTGATAGGGGTTATTTGGATGTATTTCTGTACTGCTGTTGCTTCTGATAATGAATTTCTCTACTGATGAGCATTTTGATGCTTTGTTTCTGTACCTATGGTGGTTCTTGTGATTTATTTTTGTACTGATGAGGGTTTTGACGCTGTATTTCTGTACCTATAGTGGTTCTGGTGATGTATTTCTGTACCGATTGTCATTTTGATGCTTTGTTTCTGTACCTATGGTGGTTCCTATGATGTACAGTCATATGAAAAAGTTTGGGCACCCTTATTAATGTTAACCTTTTTTCTTTTATAATAATTTGTGTTTTTGCAACAGCTATTTCAGTTTCATATATCCAATAACTGATGGACTGAGTAATATTTCTGGATTGAAATGAGGTTTATTGTACTAACATAAAATGTGCAGTCCGCATTTAAACAAAATTTGACCGGTGCAAAAGTATGGGCACCCTTATCAATTTCTTGATTTGAACACTCCTAACTACTTTTTACTGACTTACTAAAGCACTAAATTGGTTTTGTAACCTCATTGAGCTTTGAACTTCATAGGCAGGTGTATCCAATCATGGGAAAAGGTATTTAAGGTGGCCACTTGCAAGTTGTTCTCCTATTTGAATCTCCTATGAAGAGTGGCATCATGGGCTCCTCAAAACAACTCTCAAATGATCTGAAAACAAAGATTATTTAATATAGTTGTTCAGGGGAAGGATACAAAAAGTTGTCTCAGAGATTTAAACTGTCAATTTCCACTGTGAGGAACATAGTAAGGAAATGGAAGAACACAGGTACAATTCTTGTTAAGCCCAAAAGTGGCAGGCCAAGAAAAATATCAGAAAGGCAGAGAAGAAGAATGGTGAGAACAGTCAAGGACAATCCACAGACCACCTCCAAAGACCTGCAGTATCACCTTGCTGCAGATGGTGTCAATGTACATCGGTCAACAATACAGTGCACGTTGCACAAGGAGAAGCTGTATGGGAGAGTGATGCGAAAGAAGCCATTTCTGCAAGCACGCCACAAACAGAGTCACCTGAGGTATGCAAAAGCACATTTGGACAAGCCAGTTACATTTTGGAAGAAGGTCCTGTGGACTGATGAAACAAAGATTGAGTTGTTTGGTCATACAAAAAGGCGTTATGCATGGAGGCAAAAAAACTCGGCATTCCAAGAAAAGCACTTACTACCCACAGTAAAATTTGGTGGAGGTTCCATCATGCCTTGGGGCTGTGTGGCCAATGCCGGCACCGGGCATCTTGTTAAAGTTGAGGGTCGCATGGATTCAACTCAGTATCAGCAGATTCTTGACAATAATGTGCAAGAATCAGTGACGAAGTTGAAGTTACGCAGGGGATGGATATTTCAGCAAGACAATGATCCAAAGCACCGCTCCAAATCTACTCAGGCATTCATACAGAGGAACAATTACAATGTTCTGGAATGGCCATCCCAGTCCCCAGACCTGAATATCATTGAACATCTGTGGATGATTTGAAGCGTGCTGTCCATGCTCGGCGACCATCAAACTTAACTGAACTGGAATTGTTTTGTAAACAGGAATGGTCAAATATACTTTCATCCAGGATCCAGGAACTCATTAAAAGCTACAGGAAGCGACTAGAGGCTGTTATTTTTGCAAAAGGAGGATCTACAAAATATTAATTTCACTTTTATGTTGAGGTGCCCATACTTTTGCACCGGTCAAATTTTGTTTAAATGCGGATTGCACATTTTCTGTTAGTACAATAAACCTCATTTCAATCCAGAAATATTACTGAGTCCATCAGTTATTAGATACATGAAACTGAAATAGCTGTTGCAAAAACCCAAATTGTTATAAAGAAAAAAGGTTAACATTAATAGGGGTGCCCAAACTTTTTCATATGACTGTATTTCTGTACCTCTCCTGGCTTTTGGTTGATGTAGTCCTGTGCTGTTATAAGTCCTGATCCAGTACAAATGTAACAGTTCAGAACTTGTAAGATTACATTATACAGGGCTATGTTAAGTATTGTGCCATCTGCCAATTTAAGGGTTACTATTTTTTTTTTTTTAATGTTAGGAGCATTAAAGGGTATGTCCCACATTTGTCATATGTCTGCACTCACTCTATGCGTCACTCTGTGACTGTAGACGTCTGAGTTCTCCCAGCGCGCACACTGCACGCTGTCAGTATTCTCTGGCACCGGTGGTGACAGTGGGAGGTCACAAAACCACAAGTATGCTATTTACATACATGTGGTCATGTGCCCACTAGACATACGTGGCCTTCATCAATGAAAATGAATTGAAAGAGGCCAGACATGTCTAGTCAGAATTTGGCCACAAGTATACAAATCACATATTTGTGCTCATATGACCATCCAATCTCACCATTAGCACTAGAGAAACCTAAACGCGTGCAATGCAAGTGCTGTGAGAATTCAGAAGCCTGAAGTCACCTAAAGTGACTGCAGACATTTATCTTAAACTTGGACAAGCCCTTTAATTATAAAACTAAGCCCTCTTGCATGCCCAGTCATACTGGGGTGGAGTCTGGGCGGAGTCTCAAGGGCCTCTGATAATTTTGACAGTATGGGGCTCTGAAATTCCTGATGGCGGCCCTGTCTATGAAAACATTTATTGTTGTGTCATACCTTTTTTGTTGGAGAAAAGATTGTTTTACTTTCTGTTGGAAGTTTATGGACTGAATAAACCTTCTTGTTTGCACAAGAAACTGTGTGCCTGTGTGAACGCTGCCGACTGCCAAAGTGCTGATGCCCTGCAGCTCTTACAGTTATTGCTCCACTTTCCTTCACTGTCTCCATACCCCATCACTCTCCAATTAAATAATTATCTCAACGTCCCTCTTACCTCTCTCCACCTAACCTCATTTGCTGCCCTGCTTCTCAAACTCACATCCCTCCTACTAAAAAGCAAAACCAGTCACACACTATCCCACTTGTTTGTTTTGATTTGTGGACTACTCCTCAACCATCAAATCATCTTTATCCCACAACCCCAGTTATTTAACACTTTTATCACCACCCTCCGACCAACACTGCTCCCTCCGACCTCTTTCATCTCTGTAGAAGACTGCCGCACATTTTAAAATAACGATCCACCAAATTGGGCAAGTTTTTACTACTCCACTATAACCCCTATGTATAGCAGACCATTGCCTTTCCCCTATAACCTTCCTCCCCACCATCAAAGAAGAATACTTACTTATCTTTTCTCCAAATCACACCTAACCACTTCTTCACTTAACTTCATCCCATCTCCTCCCCAAGCTCACCATTATGCTTGTCCCGGCACTAACTCATCTCTTCAACTTAACTTATCATTAAAGCTATTTCAGTCTCCAAGATCCTATCCCACTATGTAGTAGGTGTATTAAAAATATTATCAAATACCTCCAAATGGAAATGTAGTATAGTTCTCCTGATTAGGTATGTCTCTTACCTCATGTGCGGGGCTTTGCAGCATAGGTATGTCCCCTTAGTCATACATATCTCACCCCCAGTTGGCCTCCTTTGCAGTACAGATTCCACCCCCAGGCGGCCCCCTTTGCAATACAGATTTCACTTTCCAGGCTGCCCCCTTTGCAATACAGATCCTACCCCACAGGTTGCCCCCTTTGCCACACAAATCCCACACTGCGGGCTGACTCCTTTCCTATACAGATCCTACCCCACAGGTTACCCGCTTTCCCAAACAGATCCCATCCCGCAGGCTGCCCCCTTTGCCATACAGATTTCATTCCAGAGGCTGCAACCTTTGCCATACAGAATCCATCTCTCATCATAGGCTGCGCCTTTTTCCATACTCATCCCACCCCACAGGCTGCCCCTTTTTCATGTAGATCCCACCCCATGCAGACCCTTTTTCCATACAGATTTCCCCCAAGGTTGCCCATTTTTCCATACAGATCCCACTTTGTATGCTGCCCCCTTAGTCATACAAATCCAATCCCCAAAGGCTGCCCCCTTATTCATACAGATCCCACGGCACAGACTGTCCCCTTTTCTTTACAGACCCAATCACGTAGGCTGCCCACTATTCTATACAGATCAAACCCCAGAGGCTGCACCTTTGACCATACAGATTCTACATGCATACTGCGCCATTTGCAATACAGATACCACCTCACAGGCTGCCCACTTTGCCAAACAGATTCCATCCTGCAGGTTGTACCCTTTATCATACAGATACAACCCAGCAGGCTGCTCCCTGTGCCAAAACAGGTCCCACCTCGCAGGCTGCCTTCTTTGCCATAATCATCCCACCCAATGCTGCCCTTTTCCATACTCATCCCAGCCCACAGGCTTCCCCCTTTTTCATGTAGATCCCACCCAATGCAGCCCCTCTTCCATACAGATTTAGTCCCAAGCTGCCCCTTTTTCATTACAAATCCAACATCGCAGGCTGCCTCCTTATTGAAACAGATCCCATCCCACAGTCTGCCCCCATTTCTAAACAGATCCCATCCTGCAGGGTGCCCCCATTTCTAGACAGAGCCCATCCTGCAGGGTGCCCCCTTTGCCATACATCCGCAGGCTGGCCCTTTTTCCATACTCATCCCACCCAATGCTGCCGCCTTTACATATTCATCCCATCCCACAGGATGCCCCCTTTTCCATGCAGATCCCACCCCATGCAGCCCTCTTTTCCATACAGATTTACCCGAAAGCTGCCCCTTTTTCCATACAAATTCCACCTCGCAGGCTTATTCATACAGATCCCATCCCACAGGCTTCTGACTTTTCTATACAGATCCAACCCCACAGGCTGCCCCCTTTGCCATACAGATCCCACTCACAGGCTGACCCCTTTGCCATACAGATCCCTCCACACTGCCCCCTCTTCCATGCAGATCCCACCCTATGCGGACCCCTTTTCTATACAGATCCCCCCTACTGCCCCCTTTCCCATGCAGGTCCCATCACATGCAGCCTCCTTTTCCATACAGACCCCACCCAAGCTGCCCCTTTTTCCATAGAGTTCTCAAACCACAGCTCCCAGTTTCTTCTCAAAGAGCGCTTACCTGTTCCTGGCTCCAACGACCTCTCCTCCTCAGTGGCACTCTGCAGAGATGCTGGCAGCGTGATTATGTAAACTCATCACGCTGCCATGACCTTTTGTAAGAGTGCGCACTCCCCCGCATGTCGGGTCACGGAGCTGATTGGAGCTCCACTGAACCCGGAAATGACGGAGTTACAGAGGTTAATTTGTATTTGACACTATAAAACAAATGACTCAACGACAGCGCCCCCAGACCCCCAAAAACAGTAATATCCAGTTTTCACTTAGTATTTTATTAGCGTAGATATGACAGAAGACAATTATCACCAAAACAGAAGAAGCGGCTTATTTAATAATCTTTATTTATATTTTTTTAGCAGCTCAAGGTCTATAAATTAATTCCCTGATCTGTGATTTCTGAGATTGGTTATAAACTACTTGTGCCAGCCGCTGTGCGTGATGTCGGCCGACTCACACTGTAAGGTGCTGGGCTCCATGACATTGTATGTAGCAGCCATGTCACAGCTGGTGGGCAGCAGCAGTACAACTAACAGCGGCAGAGCAGTGGGCAGAACTCTGACAGGTATCCGATTAGGTCTCTGTCGGGTTGAAATAGGAGGAGTAAGTTGGTAGACATGGTGGACTGTTGCAATCCATCAGCACCTGCAATCTCATCGCTGGGAAGCCAGTGAGTGTAGAGATAGCCCTCTCCTGACTAACCACCTAGATGCTGACTTAGGCATATGAGGGGTTAAGCTGCCAGGATCTCTACATAGATACTATATTTTCTCTAAAAATGCATGTGAGGTTCTTAGCACACAATGTGATCAAATTGTGTGAGCCCATCTGCCAACATCAAGGCGACCTCTTCAGATGGGTCCCTACACTAACTTATCACTAAATTACTAACTAACTGGGACTAAGTCACATCTGATATTATTACTACCATTTTTACTATTACTACACTATTACTTTTTTAAATGTCCATTTGTTATTATCATTTTCTTTATTTTTTTATCATATTTCTTACCTTTTGTTAAAATTGTATTAAAAAGATCCTAGTAAATTATGCCTAATGCTTTTTGATCCAGAAGAAGGCAAAAACCCAGGACACGTTCAGCCAATTTGTATCACAAGGGAAAAATTCCTTCTCGACCCCGGGAAAAGGCGATCAGTCTTAGAACTCTGGATCAAAACTAATGATGTTTTTTCTAGTTAATTATAGAACTGCAGCTGTACATTACCTAGGCCAAAAACTACTACTCCAACAGAATACAGCTAAGCCCCCACTAGGTGGAGGCATCACAGGTGCAGGAGGAGCAAATCACACGCATACTTCCAAAACATGGAGGGGGCGATTGCTGGATGGTAAAACTGCACACTGGTGGTTTGCATAGAGCACTGTTCACACTAGCAAACGCACAGTCACAAACCCGCAGCTTATTAGGCAACGCCCATACTATTAGATCAGGTGGGCTGCCAAGCCGTACCCCAACTGCGCACCACATAGGGACAGGAATTCTAATAGCAAGGCCTAACAAAAAGGGGCCTGGCTGTATCCTGTACAAAAAAAAAATGAGGTTTTTAGTTGGTGTTATGGCCATAAGACGGAAGCCTACAATCCTCGTCACGGGAATGTCGCCTAATAGGCTGCGGGTTTGTGACTGTGCGTCTGCTAGTGTGAACAGTGCTCTATGCAAGCCATCAGTGTGCAGTTTTACCATCCAGCAATCACCCCCACCATGTTTTGGAAGCGTGTGTGTGATTTGCTCCTCCTGCACCTGTGATGCCTCCAGCTAGTGGGGGCTTAGCTGTATCCTGCTGTAGTAGTTGTTTTTGGCCTAGGTAATGTACAGCTGCAGTTCCATCTTTGCTGTAAGTAATGATATTTATTCCTCACTTTTGCTTTTTTATATTATTTCTAGTTAAGTAATTAATATTAAGGAGCTAATTAAACTAGGACTATAGTGTTTATAGATTTTAGGTGTTATACTATTCTTATACTGCTTTCTTATTACAGTATTATTCTAACTTTTATATTTTTCTAATTTAGTGTTTTATTTTAATAGATATAACTACTTTTCTATAACTATTAATACTACTCTATCCCTAAAATATTGATCCAGAAGAAGGCAAAAACCCCTGTGACACATTCTGCCAATTTGTGTCACAGGGGAAAAATTCCTTCTCGACCCCAGGAAAAGGCAATCGGTCCTAGAACCCTGGATCAAAGCTAATGATGTTATTTCTAGCTAAGTAATTAATATTGCATTGCTAATTAAACTAGTACTATAGTGTTTATATTTTTTAGGTGTTGTTATACTATTTTTTTCCTGCTCTCTTATTACAGTATTATTCTAACTTTTTTATATTTTTTTTCTAAGTTAGTGTTTTATTTTTAGAGCTATAACTATGTTATTACTATTATTATCCTGCTATCTTATTACAGCATAATTCTAACTATTCTATAACTATTTGTACTACACTAATCTACAATTTTGATCCAGAAGAAGGCAAAAACCCCAGGACACATTCAGCCAATTTGTGTCACAGGGGAAAAATTCCTTCTCGACCCCGAGAAAAGGCGATCAGTCCTAGAACCCTGGATCAAACGGCAGTTCTACCTATTACTACTGTTATTTTCTTCCTATTTTTACTACTTTCTTATTATCACTCATATTATTGTTCTTATTATACTTACCATCGCCATCTTTGCTGTTTCAGTCTTGAGGCCCCAGCAGGATGGTCCATATGATGTTCCTCCTTCCTCTCAAGAACCATTTGACGTATTGGCGGTTGTTTTCCTGCTGGATCCTTCTTTGTTGTGTCCTCTGTGCAGGGATCTTGATGTCCAGTTTTATCTTCTTTACTGACTTTTTTGGCATGTGATCTTCTTCTTTTTCTTCATCCAGGTAGCTGCATAATTCTCTCCAAAAATTTTTTTTTTCATATTCTTCTCTCCTCTTCCTTTTTTCTCTGACATCAATTATTCTGGATGGCTTAGGCTGTTCTTCTCGCCGAACTCTATACATTTTCTGGGCCTCGGGGCTGGTCGGCATCAGGCGCTAGGAAGACAAGAGATTACGTTACAAGGATTAATAGGAACATCCGAATACACAACCACCTTATAATAAAAGAAACAACAATGTTGCCTTTAGTTTTCTCACTGACCTCCTTCTTGAAGATTGGTGATGGTAGCAGCATCATACAATAGGACAACCTTCTTAGTTTTTCCTCCGGTGTAATGTAAGCTAAAGGAAACAACCAGATATTAGGATCAGATTAGAGACTAAAGCCCCCCTCCCTTAAAAAAAAAAAAAGCCACAGTGAGAAATGCAAGATTTTTAAGTGCCGTTTCCATTAAAGATTGTGATATGGATAAAAAAACAATGACAAATATTATTAAAAAATAGATTGAGCACAAAAAACCTAATTTAAATAATAGGTTATTTCTGATGACAAATTCAAAGGTCCAAAGTCTAACAATGAAAGGATAAACCCTTTAAAGTAGAAATCCTAAATCTAGGAAACAGTCGGCCCTCACAGACTGATGATACTACCTGGTCCAACGCTGGCACAAGATCCAGTCCAATTCATGGCGTCTTCTGACAACTTCGTTTTGTTCAAATGTATAAAAAATCCTATAAATAAGGAGCAGAGGTTGTAGGGACTTGATCCATATTTCTATGACTTGGGTGACCGTTCCTGAAAACACTAAAGAACATTGTCTCTATATTCAGGGGCTGTTGTGGACGGGCGAGATTGGGAGATGGAAAGATATTTCCTGTTACATATGTGATCAATTTCACTAAAGGGGCTGCCTGATGGGACAAGTGATGGCTGATCCCCCTGGTGTGAGTGCAGGTGATGGATGTATCGCCGCCCGGTATCTGGTGTGAGTGCAGGTGATGGATGTATCGCCGCCGGGTATCTGGTGTGAGTGCGGGTGATGGATGTATCGCCGCCCGGTATCTGGTGTGAGTGCAGGTGATGGATGTATCGCCGCCCGGTATCTGGTGTGAGTGCGGGTGATGGATGTATCGCCGCCGGGTATCTGGTGTGAGTGCGGGTGATGGATGTATCGCCACCCGGTATCTGGTGTGAGTGCGGGTGATGGATGTATCGCCGCCGGGTATCTGGTGTGAGTGCGGGTGATGGATGTATCGCCGCCCGGTATCTGGTGTGAGTGCGGGTGATGGATGTATCGCCGCCGGGTATCTGCTGTGAGTGTGGGTGATGGATGTATCGCCGCCCGGTATCTGGTGTGAGTGCGGGTGATGGATGTATCGCCACCCGGTATCTGGTGTGAGTGCCGGTGATTGATGTGTCGCCGCCCGGTATCTGGTGTGAGTGCGGGTGATGGATGTGTCGCCACCCGGTATCTTATATTATGTCTTATACCTGATATCGCTCGCTGATCGCTGGTGTCTGTCTTCACTCTCTGATGAGGTGTAACAAACTGAGGATAAACAATTTTTTTTTTCTCATTCAAACTGAGCAGTGCTATTGGATGCTTATCAATGCAGTTACCATGGTGACAGAGGCATCTGCAGATTTAAAGGGACAGTATGCAGTAATTGCGCTATAGTACATTTTACCATAGATTTCATATAACACTGTATATAACATGGAGTTGCTCAGATAATGTGTGGGCAGACGCTCCTGTATCTCTTCATATATTATGTACATTTACTTAGAATAGCTGTAGAGATGTCTGGGGTAAAATTACTTGTGTTGTCAATTGTACGTGTATAAAGAAGGCCTGGAAGTGTCTGTAATGTAAATTGTGCTTTTATGTACAGAACAAATCTAAGTATTTTTTTCTCAGTGTTCCTATCAACTTTCTGTCGTATTTCCATCACAGAACATTGGTACATATAGCAAGGAGATGCCATAGCAATCAGACCATTGGGGTCCAATCAGGGGGCAGAGCACTGAGGTCCCTTTTGGCTTTTCTCCTGCAGTCAGTCCTCCTGGCTATAATAGTTTATGTGACAAAAGTGAGTACACCCCTCACATTTTTGCAAATATTGTGTTATATCTTTTCATGGGATAACACTGAAGATAGGACACTTTGATATAATGTAAAGTAGTCTGTGTACAGCTTGTATAACAGTGTAAATTTAATGTGCACTCTAAATAAGTCACTACACAGCCAATAATGTCCAAACCACTGGCAACAAAAGTGAGTACACCCCTATGTGAAAATGGCCAAATTGTGCCCAAAGTGTCAATATTATGTGTGGCTACCAGTTATTTTCAAGCACTAAATAAATAAATAAATGCCACAAGCGCTGTGAAAAGTAATTATACTTTTTTTGTATATTGCAAAAAAATAAATTGAAGTAGCCGCTGGTAGAAGACAGATTTCGTGTCCAGATCTGTCAGATAATGAAAAAAAAAAGAAAACCAAATAAGTACTACCGTGCTACTAAAGGCTGGAGTCCAAACCATTTGAGTTAGGAGGTGTGGACCCAACAGACAAAAGGGCGCTAATAGGAAATATAGTATATCTGGGGCGTAATTAACACGATCGCAGAGGTCGCCATTGCGACTGGACCCGGCAGTTAGGGGTCTACGGTCACCCTGCAGATCAGCAGCCAGCTCTTTCCTGTGAGAGAGGAGCTGCGCTGTTCTGTCGCATACCACGCAGCCGCTGTATGACCCTGTGCCACCACCGCTGACACCAACAGTGGCGGCACCGGGCCCCCTCCTCTGTCATCGCACACAGCAATGATCAAGCATTGAGCGGCCCGCGCCTCTCCTTCATTCTTCCCCTGTGCCTGGGCGGTGATGTCACCCCTGTGCAACTGCTGTGCTGAGGCATGCATGAGTGCAGGACGGGAGGACGCTGACCAGAGCAGCAGGGGAACGAGGAGAGAGGTGAGTACTTGTTTTTTTTTTTTGTATAAATCAGTGAGTACACGGTGGCCAGAGACCTGGGGGGGCTGCATTATACATCGAGGCCTGGGGGGGCTGCATTATACATGGAGGCCTGGTGGGCTCACTGCATTATACATGGAGACCTGGGGGTGCTTTATACATGGAGGTCTATGGGGCTGCATTATAGAACATGAAGGACACCTTATACAAGGACTATAGGGGTGCATTATACATAGAGGAGTATGAGGCTGCATAATACAATATGAAGGATACCTTATACATGGAATATAGGGGTACATTATACATGGAGGAGTATAGGGGGGACAACGATACAAGCATGGCATGGGAACATTTTATGGTGAGGGAAAAAAGCTCTTTCCCTCAGCATCCAGATTTCCCATGCTCTGCTATACATCTCTCAGCACCCAGCTTTCCCATGCTCTGATATGGGAAAAGCTGGGTGCTGAGGGAAAGATGTATAGCAGAGCATGAGGAAGCTGGGTGCCAAGGACAAAATGAATATCAAAATATAGGAAAGCTGGGTGCTGTAAAGAGGAATTTCAGAGTATGGGAAACCTGGGTGCTGAGGGTATGAGCCAAGTGTCAGCGTCATTATCTTGTACCCCAAGTGTCGGTGTACATGGAGGGGGGCCCAGATCCGAACTTTGCATTGGGGCCTATCAAACTCTAGTTATGCCACTGGCCCGGTCCATTGCGCTGTGGGTTTCCACTCGCTAGCGTAACATTCTATACAAAGGCACTAATACTATGTTGTAATCTGTTTTGTGTTAAAGGGAATAAGTCAGAAGGTTTTTGCTACTTAATCTGAGAGCATCATAGCATAGAGGAAGAGAGCGATGTGTCACTTATAAGGCTATATGCTTTAGTTTCAATACAATAAGTGTTTTATCAGCAGTTGATTGTTACTTCAGGCCTACATCTGAGATGCACGGCAGTCAGGCTAGTCTGTATAACTACACCCCCGCCTTTGATTAGCAGTTTGCTGACAATTCACAGTATACACAGGAAGCTTCCAGTCAGTCGTGTGGTGGGTGGGGTTATACACAGTCTAGATGTCTTAGCTCTGCTTCATCTACTTGAGAAAAAACAAGTATTTTGTGAAAACTACACCAAGTGAGTGATACATTGCTAGAATGAACCCTAGATAGGTTCTGTACCTATGTGCCAAGCCGGACACCTGACTCTAGGTATCTTTTAGTGCTGGGCTCTAAATAGGGAATGGATGGGACGAGCTCTTCGTCAGTTGCACTAAACACTATAGAAGACACAAGGAGGACACGCAGGATAAAGTGCTTGAACTAGTTATCCACAGATGACTCAGCTAGAAGTTCAGCAAAGGTACAGCAATGATACCACAGATGAGTACAAGCCACCTGCTTGCAACCAGAGCTTGAATGAACTGAATAATATCAACAGCACAAGTGCAGGGAAGATGGAGGTATTTAAGCACAAGGAGAATACTAATAATCAGCCGCTGGGTAGAAGGAGTGCTCCCCTGGGTCCAAAAGGGGAATAGATGAAAATCGAGCAGGAAAGCTACCTAGTACAATGAATACTAACAGCAGAAACAATAGAAAATCAGGAAGCATTTTGCGCAGCCAAATGCTGTGACCTTCTATTGCCAGAAACCACATGACTGTCTGTTACACGTGACACTTAAGCGGGCTTTACACGCTGCGACATTGCTAGCAATGTCGCGAGTGAAAGCACCTGCCCACATCGGTGGCGCATCACGGGGTGATCGCTGCCGTTACGAACAATATCACTACGGCAACGTCACACACAATTACCATTTCACCGGCGTCGCTGTGGCTGCCGAACAATCTCTCCGTTAAGGGGGAGGGATGTTCGGCGTCACAGCGGCGTCACTAAGCGGCCGCCCAATAGAAGCGGAGGGGCGGAGATAAGCGGCTGGAACATCCCGCCCACCTTCTTGCTTCCTCATTGCCGGCGGCCGCAGGTACGATGTTGTTCTTCGTTCCTGGGGTGTCACACATAGCGATGTGTGCTGCCGCAGGAACGACAAACAACCTGCTTCCTGCAACAGCAACGATATTTGGGATTAGAACGACGTATCAACAATTAGGTGAGAAATTTTGATCGTCAGCGGTCGTTCATGTGTTTCACGCGCAATGACGTCGCTAATGAGGCCGGATGTGCGTCACGAATTCCGTGACCCCCAACGACATCTCGTTAACGATGTCGTTGCGTGTAAAGCCCCCTTTAGATTATGTCACAAAAGAGTCCCTTTAACATCTGGGCAATGTATTGCAAGTGCAAATATTCTGATTTCTAACATATTAATGGAAAACTGTATTGCATTTGTAGTAATTGAGAACTCCAAGAAAAAAGCCTTAAATAAAACACACATAAATATTGGGTTATTGCGTCTCAACTTTATGTTTATTGTAAATATTTGGCTAACTTTTCATGTAATGGGTTTTATTCTGCATACTCCTGAGGATGCCTTTTAACATATGGCTTGAGAAAAGCTGAAAATCTAATGTTATTAGGTGTTGATTTAGCCCGACCTTTTCTGATCTTGTGATTCACTATTTCGGTTTGGTTTAGTAGGAAAAACCTATTTGAAATAAAAATATTTTTTAGTTATTAGTAAATAGGATGACTGTGTGGTAATCCACCCGGCATATTTCATGCTTTCTAATGGGCTTTGAATAGCGGCCTGGGCTTGGATACCACATTCGCCATGATCTCGCGTATTTGCGTTATGAACACACATTACAGAATATCATTATGCCATGCCACGAAGCACAACAGAAGGCAGCAATTCGATTTGTTTGTTGTGTACTTTATCCTCCCTCTTTTACAAAGGAGAAGAAGCCGATTACATATCTCCGGGACTGACAGAAGAGAGAAAAAAAAAAAAAAAAAAGTCTGCCGGAAAATGCACAAATGTATTCGGTTATGTATCTGTAGTAATGCAGGCTTCTAATCCCTCCTACTATCTCCATATAAATGATGCCGTTCAAGGCCATTGCTTCTTTCTTCACTTTAGAAAAAAATAAATAAATAAGAAAAACAGCAAAGCCCTTTCAGATGAAATGTCTAAAAACATGGCGTAATAACTTGGAGCATGCTGGCAAGTGTAGTCACTTGTGACTGCGTGAATCCCCCTCAGCAAGTCAATATTGTAATAAGCAGAACTGGTAACATCTCTCCATTATTCAGAGGAGCCAACAGCGTGCTTGTCCCTTAGGCTGCGGCATTCATTAAGAAAAGCTTACTGGGCTGAAAGCTGGAAACAGATGATAACAGGATATGATTTTCATATTTAATGCATCCCCTTGGAAGAGTATGTGTGCTGCAGATTGATAGAAGAATCTACTGCTACTTTACTGAAAGACTTTCTAGTTTGCCCTATAGCTACCGATGGAATCATTCAGCCAAGAAATTACCTTTTCCTCTTTTTACCTGCTTTATATATCTGCCAAGCAGGCAGCCGAGCTGCCAGTGAATGTTATTGTGCAGTTAACTGTTTGGTATTTAAGACTCTTATCAGAAAAGAAACAGAGGCCATACGGGTTTTTTTTTCTTTAAGTAGAAATAAGGTTTGAGTTTTGCTTCTTTCTTTTTTTTTTTTCCCTTTTTACTATTTTAGTTGGCAAATATACGAGTTTGTAGGAAGTTGTTTCCATAGTTGTCTATGTTCATTTTTTTTTCTTTGAGGCTACTAAAAGTTCGGTTGACTTTTAGAAGTTAGGGTACGTTTGTAAAACATATAAAAAAAAGATATATATCTTTGATTTCGGCATAATTGAGGGTAATGTTGAGAAAAAGGGGTCCTATAGGGGCCAGCAAACCCAATTGGATGATTGATTTGGTGGGCATGTTGAAAATATTCTAATGTGCTCAAATGCCTGTGAAGATTTAAAGGGAACCTGTCAGGTCCAATATGCACCCATAACCGCAAGCAGTTCTGGGTACATATTGCTAATCCCTGCCCAACTGTCCCTGTATACATTAGCATAGCTAAAGGGATTTTTAGAAAAGATCTTATATCGTATGCTAATAAGTGCAGGGACTAGTCCCCTGGTGTTAGTTGCCCTGGCTAGTCAGCTCTATTAGCATGTCAGTATGCCCCTGTGGGCATGCTAATGAATGTGCAGCATCAGAGGATGATCTCACTCACCTCTCTGCTGCCATCGCATCTGAGTCCTGGACTGCAGCTCAGTGCACATGATCCCGGACTTCCAGTTATGCACACTACATGAGTCTGAAGCCGTGACGCGTACACCCGGCTTCATAGTGTGCATGACCCAAACTCCGAGGTCATGTGCACTGAGCCAAAATCCAGTGTCGGGCGGCGATGGGAGCGGAGAGGTGAGTGAGATCAACCTCTTACGCTGCGCATTCATTAGCAGGGGCGTGCTAACATGCTAATGAAGCCAACTAGCCAGGGGAACTAATGCCCAGGGAACTAGTGCCCTCGATCATTAGCATACAATAAAAGATCTTTAGAAATACTTTTTCTAAAGATTTCTATATCTATGCTACTAGATACAGGGACAGTTAAGCGGGCTTTACACGCAATGACATCGCTAACGAGATGTTGTTGGGGTCACGGAATTCGTGACGCACATCCGGCCTCATTAGCGACATCGTTGCATGTGAAACGCAGGAACAACCTGTTAGCGATCAAAATTACTTACCAAATCGTTGATCGTTGTCCAGTCGTTCCTATCCCGATTATCATTGCTGTTGCAGGACGCAGGTTGTTCATCGTTCCTGCGGCAGCACATATCGCTACGTGCGACACCGCAGGAACGAGGAACATCACCTTACCTGCGTTCTCCGGCAATGAGGAAGGAAGGAGGTGAGCGGGATGTTCGGCCCACTCATCTACGCCCCTCTGCTTCTATTGGGCGGCTGCTTAGTGACGTCGCTGTGGCGCCGAACGAACCGCCCCCTTAGAAAGGAGGCGGTTCGCCGGCCACAGCGACGTCGCTAGGCAGGTAAGTATGTGTGACTGTTCCTAGAGATGTTGTGCGCCACGGGCAGCGATGTCGCCCGTGACGCACAACCGACGGGGGGCGGGTGCTTTAACCAGCGACATCGCTAGCGATGTCGCAGTGTGTAAAGCCTACTTTAGGCAGGGATTAGCAATATGCACCCAGAACTGCTTGTGGTTCTGGGTGCATATTGGACCTGACAGGTTCCCTTTGTCAAATATGAGAACATGAAATTTAAAGTGACTGTCCAGCCTTGTGCTCAAAATATATAAATAAATATGTACCTATAACTGATGTTTACTTACTATTTATCCTCAGAACTTACTTCTGTTTTTTGAAGTCCATATTCATTAGGGCAGAGCTGTGATTTGTGACTATAGTTTAGCTCCGATGACTGCAGCGAGTCTGTTGTAGTCTGAAGCACACCTCCTGTCTTCTCATTGGTTCAGCCTGCTTCTCTTATTTCCTCTGCCTTCTAGGATTGGCTGCTGTTTATATACACAAAAACACAATTCTAGCCCAGTCTCACCGTGAAGCCAATGCAAGGGCAGAAGGATTGTAATTTGTTTTTCACTTATATTTTAAAGGGAACCTGTCAGCAGAAATTTTGCACAAAACCTAAAAGATTCCCCCTCTGCAGCTCCTGGGTTCTGGGTAATAGCAAGGTTCCTGTTGTTATTGTGCCCCATGTGAGACTAAAATAAATACTTTATAAAGTCTTACCTTTTCCTATGCAAATCTTTTTTTATAGTCACGGGGGCGGGCTTTTTGGCGTCCGTTATTCTCCCTCCTGGACCTTTATGCCGTCCCCCATCGCTCCTTTTCATAAATGATGACGCCGCCCAGTGCTCCTGCGGTCCCCGCGCATGCCCAGTGCCAGTCTCACGGGACTGAGCACTTAGCACAGTGTGACCGCTGGTGACATGTGCGCAGGCAAGAGATTATGGACGGCGCTGTGATTGTCATCAGCAAGTACCCGCCCAAAATCTCATTCCCGCGCTTTCCCTTCTGCTTCCACCGTTCTGCGCAAGCGCTGGCCAGATGACCCCACGTCACCTCCCATCTATTTCCTGCTCTAGGGAAAGATGGGTAAGAGGTGACGTGGGGTCATCTGCCACCTGGTGGGACTGGGAGCTCGCCCAGTTCTGTGACCGGGTGCAGGCACGGTCCCTCCAGTAAGTGATGGAGTGGGGCTCGGAGCTGCGGGAGATGGCTGTGGCGATTCGGGCCCACGAGAGGTGGGCCCCGTGACCAGTGCCGTACTGAGAAGTGGCTACCCAGACCCCCTTGCTGCTGCCCTGGGGTGAGTCCCACGCAGCCCCTGCCTGGTGCGATGCCCAGCGCGACACCCGGTGCAACGTCCCATGCGGTGATTGGTGCAACGCCGCGTCCGGCCAGACCAGAAGAGGCCGCAGCAACGCTGTGTCCGGCCAGACCACACCAGGCCGCAACGCCTTCTACCCCTACCTGCAGACCAGAAGCGGTCACAGCGCCCCAGTCGCTGACTGAGGATGCCGCCCATAGGTTCCTGCCAGAAGCGGCCGAAGAGGTAGCTCGACTTAAAAGGGACTTGAAAACCCAGTTCCCGGCACACCTGGTGGACATGTACTTGGTCCCCCGGCTGCCATCCAGACCTGGAGCGGTCCCAGCAACCTCTATGCTAGAGAGGGGTCCACCACCCTGGCCCTCTGATGAAAGTTCATCCCCGGAGCTGCTGCCAGAACAATCGGAGAAGTACCCAGCACCTCTAACGGGGAGGAGGGGAAGCATGGAGGCTGAACCAACGATCCCCAAACAGCCGGAGGAGGACACAGCACCCTTTGCAAGTGAGGGAGGCCCTGAGGTCGCGCTGTTGTCCCACCAACTCTGGGAAGAGATTACAACACCCCCTGCTGAGGAAGAAGAGTTGACAGCCTACATGCCGAGTATGTACGTGACCTGAGAGCCGGCTGAAGACCAAGTGATGGTTATGAGGAGACCAGCCCACAGAGGACAGCACCACGTGAGGGCAAGGCACCCCCCTGTGCAGCCTACCCCTGAAAAAGAGAGAGTGGAGGCCAGGGATTTACAAGAGAAGAAGTCTCTGCGACAGACCGGGTTCCAGACCAGAGGTCCCATCCACCGTTTGGTGGTAGCAGAATTCAGCCTGTGTACCGGCTACGGCTTTATCGTGGAGGCTGGCGTCAAGGAAGGCATCTTTGTCTCCAGGAGAGATGTCCAGTCGCACCTGCCAAGAGGACACCCTGGTCGAGACCTACATATTGGAGATATCGTGGAGTACACCAGACACAAGGGTGAAAGAGGTTGGTTTGCCCTAGATGTGGTACCGTGCCCGAAGAGCTCAAAATACAGCCCTACAGTTTCCACCAGGTCCCCAAAATCACCGCCACCAGGGGACTCTCAAGCTAACGTTCCAGACACAGACACACTAGATGCAGCTCAAGCAGACACCTCAGATGACAATGCAAGTACAGTTCCAGATGACAACGTGAGTACAGTACAAGACACCACTTTCCAGGAGCAGAGCACTGGAGTGACAAACACCAGTGAGAGGAGGAAGTCCGTTTAAGTCTGCAATGTTAATTACTAGTTGAAGCAACATTAAAGTTCAAGAATGCGCCCACAAGTACTTTTGTGAGAACTGTTTTTTGATACCCACCTGTTTTTGCACCAGTTTTTTGCACTTCAAAATATGGACCATAAGGTTATGAACTGGCTATAACCACAAACTCTCGCAGTGTACAAAGTTACCCCAGCGCTACCAACCCAGAGCACGCCTGTTTATGGGGCCTGGCTCTGCACCACCAGGAAGCACACCTGTTGATGGGGCCTGCTGTCCAAAAGCCAAGAGCACGCCTATTTATCGTGCCTGGCTCGCCAACAACAAGGGAGCACACCTGTTTATGGGGCCTGGCTCTCCACCACGCGGAAGCGGGTATGCCTGTTTATGGGGCCTACCTTTAACCACCATTCTCAGGAGAGGAAGATTGGAGGAAAGGACCGGTGACCTGCCTTCTGGAGGTTTTTGGGTGGGTTACGGACTAGTGGGTGGTGGGTAGTGAAGACTGGTACCTGGTATAATGTTTAAATGTTTTATGTGAATGTCCACCCCCCCCATGTGGGAAAATTGTATGAAAAGTTGTAAAAATGTTCTTGTCTTTGCAGCCCGAGGACGTGCTGTTGATAACTAAGGGGGAATGTGGCGCCCCTGACCGGGTCAGGCACCACTGAGTACTGCACCCATGCTAGGTGAGTACAAAAAGGTAATCCCAAAGGTTGAATAGGGTGTGGACACACAGACACACTTTAACCAGGGCTCACACACACCTTAGAGGGGACCCTTGGGCAGACCCAGGAGGGGGCGTGGCCTCCACATCTCAGCTAGTGGTGCGGTGGAGAGCTTGAAGGAGTTATGCAGTGGCAGTCAAAGAGAGAGGAGCAGGAGGACACATGTCAGTCTGAAGCGGAGAGCGGGCACGCAGACACGCTAGTCAGACCCTGCAGGTGTAGTGGCTGTTTGCGGGGGAGATCGGTTGCCACACAGTCAGCCTGAAAGACACCTCAGGAAGAAGCGGGGTGATTGAGTACGGGGACTCCTGGTAGACCAGGCACGCACAGGAACAGGTCCCTAGAGCCAGACATCCATTTAGTGGTCTGCTAAAACCTGCCGGTGAGGGCACTCCAGGTGTCTCACCAAACAACACAGAGTCCGAAGCATCAGCAGCAACGAGGGGGCCCATAAGTGAGAGAGGGCAAGAAGCCATCTTTACTTGGTCCACGCTGCCAGCAAACGGGCCAGAAAGGGGAGAAAAGGCAGATGCGACTTCCCTGGATGAATCCCATATACTTCAAGTCGGGGGTTATCCGAAACAAGAAGTGCTAGGAAGGCGAGCTTACAGTCACCCTTACTTCAGCCTGAAGGATACCTGGTTCTCCCTGCCGTCTATCTCATTATCGCCCGGGTTACCTCACAGAAAACAACTGAACGTGAGTAAAACCCGTGAAAGACATTCTGGATTGTGTGTGAGTTCTTCTGCGACCTGTGGTTCTACGCACTTACACTCGAGCCCCTGGGGCCAGCCTCACTCTCGGGAGGCCACACCATCTAACTGCAAATACCATCAGCCCCAGACGCTCGCTATACTGCAGTGGCGGTCACCCCTCATTCCGACCGAAAAACTGAGAGTGATATTACGACTCCTATGAAAGTGAACCTGACATACCTGTTGCCAACGCTGCAGCGCTGTGGTGGGCGACTCAATAGCTAAAACTGTTCAATGAAGGCCTTAGAGGTTTGTTTGAGAAAATTAGGACTTGTGCATGCATTGCAGTTTTGTCGCATTTTTTTTTTCTACCTAGATTTGTCACAAAACCTGAAGGGTTTCCAGATGCCAGCCAAATGAATCAGAAGCCTGACGCCTCATGTACTCATTGCTGTTTTTTTTTTACTTGCAGATTTAAATCTGCAGCATATCAATTCTTTGAGATTTTTTTGCTGCAGATTTCACTCGTACTATGCAGTGAGGAAAGATTTGCACCAAAAACGCAACTATTTTACTCAGCGTTTTTCCTGCCAAGAGAAGCAGAAATTTCTGCACCAGATTCCTAATGTGTGCACATACTCTTGGGAAGCAAACTGCATCAAAAACACCAAGGAACAAACAAGACAGGTCAGGAAAATAGTTGTGGAGAAGGGTAAAGCAGGGTCAGGTTATTAAAAAAATAAAAATAGACCAAGGACTGAACATCTCATGAAGCACTGTTCAATCCATCATCCAAAAATAGGATTATGGCACAACTGAAGATCTACCAAGACATAGTTGTTCACCTAAACTGACCTCCCAAGCAAGGAGAGTAGTAATTGTGACCACGTCCTTCACCTTGAAATAGTGGCAATACCCATCAACCTTTGCTGTTGATAGAATCCATTCTTTCCTAGCCACCTAGGTGTAAGGAGCTGCTGGGTTTCTGACCTGAGCCCATCCGACTGCTGTCTCGTTATTTGGCTGCAGCAGTGGAGTTGGTGTTTTTTGTATCCTTTTCCCCCTGTTTGTCTTCCTTCCCTTCATGTTCTAGTAGTAGTGTAGCGGTGGGACTAGTGTTCCTTGCAGGCCATCTCACTAGTGATGGTGAGTACAGGGCTTTAGGTTCCTGCTCGGCGATGGTGTGAAAGAACCCATATAGGGCTGGCTAGGGAGTGTAGGGTACAGCTGCAGGTGAGAGTAGTAGGTGTCCCATCTTTCCTATCTCTAGTGCCAGGGCCCACTGTTATTAAAGTGTCCCCGTTTTGTAAGTTGTGTTTTTGTAGTGCACTAGGCGTCTATAGGTCTGATCGTAACTGTCAAGCCGTGTAATTGGACTTCTCTCTATCCAAGCGTGACAATAACTGAACACTAAGATTTTAATGTCTAAACCACTGGCAACAAAAATGAGTATACCTCTAAGTGAAAAATTGTGACGAAAGTGTCAATATTTTGTGTGGCCACCAATATTTGAAAGCATTGCCTTAAAGGAGTACTCCAGGGAGATAAAAAAAAAAAATTTGTATTTTCCCTGCACTCATACTTACACTATAAAGCTGGGATGACTAGTACACTTCTTTTATCTTTAGATCACTTGAAATTCAGTTATACAGTGAAGGAAATAATTATTTGATCCGTTGCTGATTTTGTAAGTTTGCCCACAGACAAAGACATGAACAGTCTATAATTTTAAGGGTAGGTTAATTTTAACAGTGAGAGACAGAATATCCAAAATAAAATCCAGAAAATCACATTGTATAAATTATAAAAATGTATTTCCATTTTGCAGAGAGAAATAAGTATTTGATCCCTCTGGCAAACAAGACTTAATACTTGGTGGCAAAACCCTTTTTGGTAAGCCCAGCATTCAGACGTATTTTGTAGTTCATGATGAGGTTTGTTCAAATGTCAGGAGAAATTTTAGCCCACTCCTCTTTGCAAATCATGTCTAAATCATTAAGATTTTGAGGCTGTCTCTTGACAACTCGGAGCTTCAGCTCCCTCCATAGGGATTAAGGTCTGGAGACTGGGTAGGCCACTCCATGACCTTAATGTGCTTCTTTTTGAGCCACTCCTTTGATGCCTTGGCTGTGTGTCTTGGGTCATTTTCATGCTGGAAGACCCAGCCACGACGCATTTTTAATGTCCTGGCGGAGGATTGAGGTAGTCACTCACTATTTTACAGTACATGCTCCATTCATTGTCCCATTGATTCGGTGAAGTAGTCCTGTGCCCTTAGCAGAGAAACACCCCAAAAATATGATGTTTCCACCTCCATGCTTGACAGTGGGGACAGTATTCTTTGGGTTATAGGCAGCATTTCTCTTCCTCCATACACAGCGAGTTGAGTTAAGACCAAAAAGTTTTTGTCTCATCTGACCACAGCACCTAATCCCAATCACTCACAGAATCATCCTGGTGTTCACGGGCAAACTTCAGATGGGCCTGCACATGTGCCTTCTTGACCAGTGGGACTTTGCGGGCACTGCATGATTTCAAGCCATTACGGCGTAATGTGTTACCAATGGTTTTCTTGGTGACAGTGGTCTTAGCTGCCTTGAGATCATTAACAGGTTTCCCCCGTGTAGTTTTAGGCTGATCTCTCAGCTTTCTCATGATCCTGGATACCCCACGAAGTGAGATTTTGCATGGAGCCCAGATCGATGTTGATTGACACTCATTTTGTATTTCTTCCATTTTCTTACTATTGCTCCAACAGTTGTCTCCTTCCCACCCAGCGTCTTACTTATGGTTTTGTAGCCCATTCCAGCCTTGTGCAGGTCTATGATCTTGTCCCTTACATCCTTAGAAAGCTCTTTGGGCTTGTCCATGTTGTAGAGGTTAGAGTCTGACTGATTCATTGAATCTGTGGACAGGAATGTTTATACCGGTGACAATTTAAAGGGAAGGTATCGTCAAAAAAAAAATAAATAATAACTGAAAAAATGTAAAGTAATGTTTAAATGTTTTGTTTAAATATTATTATTTTTTTTAATTTTGCAAAATATAAAAAAAAATTAAAAAGTTTGATATTTTCCACTGTTAAACACTAGGGGGAGCAGCTTCTGAAATCCTACTGAATTTCCACTGTATAAAAAGCTCAGATTACAGCCTGCCGTAAAGTGGGCAGAGTCTGCTCTCCTGTGTGTGATGGCACGCCTCCCCTCTCCTAATCTGAGTGTTTACAACAGATAACAGAGAATGACATGTAGGGACACAGTGCACAGCCATTTTCCTGGTGACCAGAAATGTCTAAAGTGTCACCAAGGACAGCAGGAGTATCACACAGGATAGGATTAGATACACGGCTCTGCAGACAGTATCACACAGGATAGGATTAGATACACGGCTCTGCAGACAGTATCACACAGGATAGGATTAGATACACAGCCCTGCAGACAGTATCACACAGGATAGGATTAGATACACAGCTGTGCAGACAGTATCACACAGGATAGGATTAGATACACAGCTGTGCAGACAGTATCACACAGGAGAGGATTAGATACACAGCTGTGCAGACAGTATCACAGGATAGGATTAGATACACGGCTAAGCAGACAGTATCACACCAGACATGATTAGATACACAGCTGAGCAGACAGTTTGACACGATAGGATTGGATACACGGCTCTGCAGACAGTATCACACAGGATAGGATTAGATATACAGCCGTGCAGACCATATCACACAGCAGAGGATTAGATACACAGCTTTGCAGACATCACACAGGATAGGATTAGATACACAGCTCAGCAGACAGTATCACACAATAGGATTAGATACACAGCCCTGCAGATAGTATCACATAGGATTAGATACACAGCTCAGCAGACAGTATCACACAACATAGGATTACATACACGGCTCAGCAGACAGTATCACACAACAGGATTAGATACACAGCTCAGCAGACAGTATCACACGACAGGATTAGATACACAGCCGTACAGACAGTATCACACAGGAGAGGATTAGATACACAACCCTGCAGACAGTATCACCGGTACACACACAGGTACTCACATGCAGTGGCGCTCGTACACACACAGACACACACACACACACACACAATCACCCCTGATGGGGACCTTGTGCCACACACACACACAATCACCCCTGATGGGGACCTTGTGCTACACACACACACACACACACAATCACCCCTGATGGGGACCTTGTGCCACACACACACACACACACACCTTTCACATCATTCCTCCCTGTGACCTCCGGTGGGCGCTCCAGGCAGCTGTGCTGCATGCCATCCTCCCCTGCGTCCGGCCGACATTTCACACATCCGATCGCATACACTCACACATCCGATCGCATACACTCACACATCCGATCGCATACACTCACACATCCGATCGCATACACTCACACACACTCACGATATCGCACATACCTGTACAATCGCGTGCACACACTCACAATATCCGGAGATATCACATGCTTCCCATGTGATCCTCTCGCAGGTCCTGGAAGCTCACTGCACAGCATCGCAAGCGCCGACACACACTCACAATCACCCCTGATGGGGACCTTGTGACACACACACACACACGCAGCAGCGGTGGGCAGAGCTGGGGGAGCTGCGGCAGCGGGCAGAGCGGGGACTTGGGAGAACGGAGGGAGGGGGGTGTCATTGGAGACGGTAACGGCGGCGGGGAGGGGCAGCGTCAGTAGCTGGGGCAGAGCAGGGGCTGGGGAGAACGGAGGGATGGGATATCATCGGAGACAGTAACGAGGGGAGCGGCCCGTACTCACACATCCCGGCGGGTAACAGGGGTAAAGTGGAGCAAACAGCACACGCTGTGAGCTCCACAATAATGGCGCTGAACTCCTCCCTCTGTTGTGTTCTGGACAGCCCAGGGGGCGCGTCCAGGTCACAGCAGACGCCCACTGTAACGTACGGCATGGGGTCGGAGCCCGACTATCAGAGTCTATGCACAGGGGCTGCCATAAAGGAAGGAGTTACTGTCGTTACACACACAGCAAATCCAGCATGACAGCCCCCAGTGCCTCCAGTAAAATAAGAATTACATAAAAACTAAATAAGCTGCGATTTTCATTTTGTATTAGAAATACTTGATTTCATAATCACTATTTTTAATACAAAAATAAAAAACCGCGACACCTTCCCTTTAAGACAGAATGCGTTGATTAGGAGCGCTTAACTGGTCTGTAGGAGCCAGAACTCTTAATGGTTGGTAGGGGATCAAATACTTATTTTTGTTTGCAAAATGCAAATAAATTTATATTATTTATACATTGTGATTTTCTGGATTTTATTTTTGATATGCTATCTCACTGTTAAAATTAACCTATCCTTAAAATTATAGACTGTTCATGTCTTTGTCAGTGGGCAAACGTACAAAATCAGCAAGGGATCAAATAATTATTTCTTTCACTGTACAGTAGCTGCACCTCACATCTGGGACGGTACATCACATATCACGGTGCAGGTCCATGCTGTAGTAGTCAGTCTCTTATAATTGTTGCTTCTGCAGTTCAAGAGCAGGGGGCGTGACATCCCTTGAACAGTAGGCATGACGATGCTCCCAATTTTCAGACTGCGGAGGCATCAGGATGCTGAGTACGTGCACTCAGATTCTTTGGTTGATTATGACGACGCCTGTTCTGAGTGCAGCCTGTCTTGTTAAACCACTTTATGGTCTTGGCCACTGTGCTGCAACTCGTTTTCAGGTTATTTTAAATCTTCTTATAACCTAGGCCATCTTTATGTAGAGTAGCAATGCTTTTTTTAGATCCTCAGAGAATTCTTTGTCATAAGAGCCATGTTGAACTTCCAGTGATCAGTATGAGAGACTGTGTGAGCTCAAACACCAAACTTAACACATCTGCTCCTCAATTCACACCTGAGACCTTGAAACTCTGAGTCACATGACACCGTAGATGGAAAATGTATAATTGGGTACAATTTGGCCATTTTCACTTAGGGGCGTACTCACTTTTGTTGCCAGTCATTTTCATATTTACACTGCTATACTATACTGAAGCTGTACACTGACTACTTTACATTGTATGAAAGTGTTATATCGTCAGTGTTGTCCCATGAAAATAAATAATATATTTACAAAAATATGAGGGGTGTATTCACTTTTGTGATCTACTGCATATTACACTTCACAAATACTTGCTACTTAGTGTTTGTATATCACATAAAATCGTAATAAAATGCATTTACGTTTGTGGGTTTACCTTGAAAAAATTGGGGAAGTTCACGTGGTATGAATACTTTTCCAGGGCGCTGTAAGTAATAGACTGCAACAATCATTTGTTTAAATGTAAGTGAAGTGGCAGGGGATCGATAAAGTGAATATGACTGCATGAAAGTAAAAATATTAACCACTGGCTGAAGCTATATGCACACACTGCAGTTTTAACTGCAACCAAAACTGCACATTATCACAGAGAGCCTGGAAATGTAAAAAAAAAAAAAAAACCCGCTTGAAATGATGGTGTGTTTTTGCTGCGTTTTTGTTAATGCGTTTTTTAAAGGAGAAACAAAATATGATAGGATAAGATAACTGGTAGCTAGAATAGATAGATAGAAAGATAGAAAGAAAGAACATATAGAATAGATAATAAGATAGAATAGAAAGAAATATCAGAATTGATAGAAAGAAGTAACAGAATAGTTGAATAGAGGGATAGCTAGCTTGGCCAGCTGTTTTTTTTTTTTTGGTAAAAAAAAAGACGTGGGGTCCCCCCCATTTTTCTAAAACCAGCCAAGGTAGAGCAGACAGCTGGGGGCTGATATTACTAGGGTGGGATGGGCACCTAGGATATTACTAGGGTTATTTGGTCCTTTCCAGCCTAACAATAGCAGCCCACAGCTGCCCGAGAAGTGGCACATCTATAAGATGTGCCAATTCTGGCGCTGGACCCAGCTCTTCCCATTGCCGTGTGCGGGGGCGATCAGGGTAATAAGGAGTTAATAACAGCTCACATCTGCTACTAAGCCCTAGATTAGTGATGGCATGTGTCTATGAGACACCTTCATAAATATGTAAATAAACACAAACACTCCAAAAAATCCTTCATTTGAAATAAAAGACAAAAAAAGCACCCTCTTTCACCACTTTATTAACGCCCCAAACACCCCTCCAGGTCCTACGTAATTGACACAAGATCCCACGACGCTTCCAACACTGCTACATTTGACAATCACAATGAGTGCCATAGAACATGACTGCCAGCTGTGAGGTTCATGCTGCGACTGAAGTGAGCCGTGCGATCAGCCACAACAGTGATGTATACCTGTCCCTGGACAGACCTATAGCAACCAAAATGAAACATTTTTTTACTGTAAGGCCTTGTGCGCACTCTGCTTTTTTTTTTTTTCTTTTTTTTGCGGCGTTTTTGCTGCTTTTTTGGTGCAGTTTGTGGTCCTAAACTGCATGTATGACCTTTCCCAGCAAAGTCTATGAGAAATCCGAAAAGCTGTGAGCACGTTGCTTCTTTTTTGCCATTTTTAGTTGCAGAGAAAAGAAGCAGCATGTCATTTTTTTTCTGCGTTTTTCCCTGCATTTTGCCATTGACAATGTTAAAAAACTGCAGGGGCAAAAACTCAGGCAAAAACGGAGCAAAACGCACTGAAAACACGTCATAAACACATGCGTTTATTGATTCGATTTTTTTAGCCATAGGTGCATTTTTGTGCCAGAGGGTGCATTTTTCGCTGGAGAAACAAAAGTGCAGTGTGCGCACATACCCTGTTTTATTTCATGACATGACATCAGAGTAGAATATGGCCCTTCATGCCTGGGCTTGTGATTTACCTCAATCTGTCACTGAATTAACCAGAGTGTCCAAGACGCGGGTTAAGGTTGTGGAGCGATTGCCCTTAACCGCTATTGTCCCAGGAGCTCCGTGAATCAGATTCTCCAACCTGCCCACACCAGTATGGCTGGTCGCGAATGTGGCACAAATGATATGTTTCCTTTTCTTTGTTCCTATTCTTCTCATGGGACTTTCAGTACTTACATTGCAGTTCTAGTTTGGAATCTGTTTTGTATCCATATAAAGTGGAAAAATTGAGGGAGATTATGGGTAGTTTGATGTTGGCTGTTGATGCCTCTCTTTCTCTAGGAGTGACAGCTACGTTGCCGCCTCATTACCAAAACAGGGTTTTGTAGGACAGGTGGTTAGGTCTTTTTTTAACCGTGAAGAATTTTCAAAGGTTTTGCAAAGAGCTTGGGGGCCCCCAGACAAATACTTTCAGAAGTGTAGTCACATGGAGGTGTTATCTGCCTTCTCAGCAGAATTGGTGGCCTCTTGGTCTACTCTACCGGTGGAAGATACCCCAGTATCTTGTTTATCCCAAGTGACCACTCTACTGCTGGAAGAAGTTGCAGCTCTTAAAGATCCCACTGATAGACGTTTAGAAGCTATGATTAAGTCCACTTTTGAGGCAGCAATTTTTGCCCTTTGTCTAGCTTTTTCTGCTACTTTGTTCTCTAAAGCCATGACGGCATTGGCTAAACATTTGCGTTGAAAGTTTTTTGGCCGAGATTAATGATCAAATTGCGCAAACAGGAAAATATCTCCATTCAGCATCTTTAGATGCAGCAGAGTGCTCTGCACAAGCGGCAAGTAATTATGTGGCGATTCGCTGCATGCTCTAACTTTAAGGTATGGAGGGCAGACATAGCTTCAGAGAAGTCTCTACAGGTCTGCCACTCCAGGATTCTCGCTTATTTAGAACCAGTCTAGAAAAAATAATTTGTTAAGCTACAGATGAGATAGTGAACATGTTCCCTCAGTTCAGAATCAGCCGTCCCTTTTTTAGGAAGGGGCTTTTCAGGTTCGCACCTTTCATCAGTTTTCAGCACAAGAGGAGTCAGTTTGGCAGGTCAGGCCAAATGTCCCTCAGGAACATAGAAGGACTACCTCTTAGAGAAAGATGCCTCTTTGGATGAGGGTCTAAGCCTTCCAGATCCAGAGGCAATAGAAAAATCAATGTTTGACGGGTGGTCTCCACGTGGCAGTTTCTTTTATGTGGGTGGCCGCCTCCTCCTTTTTCAGGCGGTATGGCTTGGAACAATCAGCAATCTTTGGGTCAGTGAAGTCATCTTGTCGTGTTACAGGATAAAGTAAACCAACCTACCTCAAGATTGTTTAGTTCATTTTTGTCCTCCAAAGTCTTCCAGCATGTGAATCAGTTTAGATTAGGCTCTAGTTTACCTGTTTCGGGCTGGGTGATTGTTGGAGTTCCCTTTTCAGAGCTCTTCAGGGGATTTTCTTCAAACCTATTTGTTATCCCTAAAAAGGATGGCTTGGTGCAGGCAATTTTAGATTTAAGGCATCTTAACAAATGGGTTTGGCTTTGTCGCTTCCAGATGGTGTCACTTCAGTCTGAGCACATCCATGGAAGCCGGGATTTTCTTTCATCAATAAATATTCAGGAAACTTTCTGCATCTGCCATTTTTTTTTTTTCTGGCCCATCAATGTTTTCTTTGCTTTGCAGTCAAGCGGGATCACTATCAGTTCAGGGCTCTCTAATTTGAATAGCCCACAGCACTCAGGGTGTTCACGAAAATCTTGACATTGGTTAATGGTTTTGCAATGGTTCAGGAGATAATTGTCTTTCCCTATCTGAATGATATCCTTTTCAAAGCGCCATTTTTTGCTCAGAATCTCGAAAGTCTGCAGATCATTCTCCAGACTCTAGAGCATGTCAACTGGATTGTCAACAGGACAAACTCTGTTTTGGTCCCAACAAAGCGGTTATGGTATCTGGGTATGGCGTTCAACACCATTTAGGCATCACTATTTCTTCCGGAGGAGAACTGATTATCTTTAGTCGTCCGTCAGGGCCTTGAACCGTCCGACCAAGCATCTACTTTGGTTCTGCATGAAAGTCCTAGGGAAAATGATGGCAGCATTCGAGGAGGTTCTGCTTCCTCAATTCTGGTCAAGAATTCTGCAGGAAACACTTCTAGCCTATCAATACAGTTCCAAGATCGGCCTATCCATCTCCCCCTTCTTTGTTGTCTGCCTCCCAAGTGATGGTTAACATCTCCCCTGTTACTTTGGGGTCACTTTTTTTACCCCATTCAGTGGCAGGTGCTCACCACAGATGCCAGCCTTTACGGTTTGGGAGCGGTCTTCCGTCATTTTATGGTCCAGGGAGCTTGGAGCACCCAAGAGAGACTTCTCCCTATAAATGTGTTTTAGACAAATTTGCCTAGCCCTTTAACATTGGCAGCACTTAGTCCGAGGGTTGCCGATCAGAGTTCACTTGGACAATGCTACTACAGTGGCCTAGATCAATCACCAAGGAGGTACACAAAGCTCATCTGCCATGATGAAGGTCTCAGAAATTTTAGAATGGGTGGAAGACAGAATTCCATTATTTCAACCGTTCATATACCAAGAGTGGACAATTGGGAGGCAATGTTTTTATGTCGCCAGTGGATTCACGCAAGGAGCAAATTTGTTGACGGTGGCGTTATCAAGATATCTATCTCTTTGCATCCAGACTGAACCACAAAGTGCCAAAATTTATAACAAGATTCAGGGACCGTTACGTTTCACAATAAATGCTTTAGTAGTTTCTTGGTCCCAGTTCTCTCTGCTTTTCCTGGTTCCACCTCAACCGTTTCTATCCAGAGTTCTCAAGTAGATCAGAGTAGGGGGTGTTCCAGTTACTCATTGCTTCAAACTGGCCCCAGAGAGCCTGGTATTGTGAAGTGCTCAATCACCTGGCAAATGTCCTATGTGTTCTTCTGTTTTGCCCTGATCTTTTGTTTCAGTGTCTGCTCTTCCATCCAAATTTACTAGAGCCCAATTTGACAGCATGGCTGTTGAAAGCATGATTCTGATGGACACAGGGCTGTCTCAGTTGGTCTAGGGTCCAAAAGCCATCTTCGTACATGGAGAACTTACTTTTATTGATGTGAGTCTACCAATTCTTTCCCAATGTCCTTTTCTGTGCTGTCACTGCTCTCCTTTTTGCAGTCTTCATAGGAGGCAGGGCTGACGCTTAGTTCCCTCATGGGTCAGGTGTCCAGCCTGGCTATTTTGTTTGAGGGACTTGGCTTTTATAATTCCAGGGAGTGGTGCACGTTAGACAACCCTATCAAGCTAAATCTTGTTTTGGAAGCTGTTAAGTCCCCGCCTTTTGAACCTATCAGAGAGATTTGTACACGATTTCTTTCTAGGACGTTTTTACAGCGTTTTTTTCCTGACCAAAACCTAATCTTGTTGCAGAATGTCTCCTGGGAGTCATCTGCAGTTTTGGTGCAGTTTTTATGGCGTTTTTGCAGCGTTATTTTCATGTGATGTCAAGACCAGCAAAGGTTCAAGAGTACCCGAGTGCTGGGCCAGGCCGGGATAGACCTGGATTCGGCACTAGGGTAGTTTAAAAAAAAAAAAAAAAAGGTAGAGAGAAGGAAAAAAAAAAAGTAAAGCAAGCGTAATATACTTACCAGTCTCCGGTAGATGCAAGAGTTTATGGGCTCCTTCCAAGTATGATGTTTTCAACAGGCCCCTAACACATGGGGGGCACGGGGGCGAAGCATGATTGTAGTGGCAGGGAGAAAACATCTCCTAGCTCACAAACCAAGCCGTTCATGCCCCCTAACCCAGCTGGTCATGCCCACTAACCTGAAATGAGCCCATACATTCTAATCTCATCCGTACCTGCTCCCGCGGCTCCTCCTACTTCCGATGCCGCTCATTAGCCTCATTCATATTCACTGCTTCCCCCTCCCCCCCTCCCTGGAGTCTGCCGGTCTATCGTACACTTAAAAAATAAATTTAAAAAAATTACGTAGGTTCCCCCCATATATTGATATCCAGCACATACTGCAGCCCCCCGCTGTGTGCTTTATGTTGGCTGGGTATCCAAATAAGAGGGACCCCACGCTGTTTTTTAATTATTTAAATAAATAAATGTAAAAAAACCTGTGTGCGGTCCCCCCAAATTTTGATACTCAGCCAAGATAAAACCCACAGCTGAGGCTGGTATTCTCAGGCTGGAGAGACCCAGCCTAAAAATATCAGACTCTAGATACCCGGGATTGTCACATCCATTAGATGCGACATTCCTAGCACTTTATCCGGCTCTTCCCAAATTGCCCTGGTGCATTGGCAATCGGGGTAATAAGGGGTTAATCGCAGCTCAGAGCTGGGACTAAGTCCTAGATTGGTAATGGCAGGCGTCTAGGAGACCCCCCCCCCATCACCAATCTGTAATAAGTGACAAGAAATAAACACAAACACCGGAAACATCCTTTATTTGAAATAAAATCCAAAAAGCCTTTCACCAATTTATTAACCCTATAATCACCCTTGCAGATGCAACATAATCCACACAAGGTCCCACAGTGATTCAGCTCTGCTACATCTGAAGATCACAGTGAGCACCATAGAACAGGACTGCCCGCTGTGATCTCCAGAGAATGAATGAGCCGCACGATCAGCGGTCACTTCACTCAGGTGATTCCCGGTCACAGCTGGCGATACCTGTGACCGTAAATAGCCTGAGTAAGGTCACAGCTGACTGAGCGGCTCACTAGCTCTCTGTATAGACCCGTATACCAGATCTGTGATTGGTTGCAGTCACATGCTGGGGGCGAGTCTGACTGCAACCAATCACAGATGAAAGCAGTGTATATGGAATGAGCGGGAAAGTGGAGGAGTCGTGGGGGCATACAGCCGCGACGGTGACTCTGTAAATATACCGCGCTTGCTCCAATACCCCTATCCCCAGCACCATTTAAGTATTGGCCAGATACCCTGAATCAATCTAGTGACAGATGGACTCGCAGGTTATCTGCCAGTCCACCTGTCACTAGGGTGAAAAACCATAGCAAAAGCGCTGAAAAGAATTGTCATGCTCATTCTTTTCAGAACGCAGCAAAACCGGAGGTGGTTCACAAAACTGTCAGGAAAAAATCGTGTGTGTGTGTGTGTGTGTGTGTGTATGAGATTTCAGAAATCTCATAGACTTTGCAGGGACTGTAAAAAGCAGCGTTTTTTTTAGCATGGATTTTCATAAAGCCAAAGCAAATCCGTAGCTAAAAAAAACGCTGCAAAAACGCCCTGTGTGAACATAGCCTTATAAGGTTCCTTTTCTTATAGCCTGCAGCTCTGCCGTGTTGCTCTCTTTACCTTGTTCTTCATTAAGATAAGATACCGTGTTTTTCCAAAAATAAGACCTCCCCCAAAAATAAGCCCTAGCAGGGATTTTCAGCATTTTCGGAGAAAGGCTTAAATATAAGCCCTCCTCCGAAAATAAACCCTAGTCCTGGATCAATAATGAAGTGTCCGTGCAGCTAAAAAAAGATACAGATACTGCAGGACACTTCATTATACACAGCGGCACCCTGCAATTACACTCACCCGACACTGAGCGGCAGGACCTGCAGTGATCACACACCCGCACACAGCAGCTCTCACACACACACACTTAAACACACACAATCAGATCTCACACACACACACACACCAGATCTCACACACAAACATCGGATCGCACACACAGTCAGATCGCACACATAATCAGATCGCACACACAAACATCGGCTCACACGCAAACGACAAATCACACACACACACACACACACATCGGATCGCACACAGATCGGATCGCATAAACACTCACCTCATCCAGTGACACCGATCTCTTCTCGCCGGGAGAATCCTGAGAGGCAGTGCGGTGCAGCGCGACGAACAGGACCTGCGGCCGGACACGTGACTTGCTTTGCCGTAAGTGCTGGATGTGATGTGATGTGATGTGATTGTGTGTGTGTGTGTGTGTGTGTCTGCAATCGGCTGTGTGTGTGTGTGTGTCTGCGATCGGCTGTGTTTTTCTGCGATCGGCTGTGTGTGTCTGCGTTCGGATGTGTGTATCTGTGATCGGCTGTGTGTGCCTGCGATCGGATGTGTGTGCCTGCGATCAGATGTGTGTATCTGTGATCGGCTGTGTGTGTCTGCGATCGGATGTGTGTATCTGTGATGGCTGTGTGTGATCTGCTGTGTATATCTGCGATCTGCTGTGTATGTATCTGTGATCGGCTGTGTGTATCTGTGATCGGCTGTGTGTATCTGCGATGGCTGTGCATGCCTGAGATCTGCTTTGTGTGATCGGCTGTGTATATCTGCGATCTGCTGTGTGTGTATCTCTGATCGGCTGTGTGTATCTGTGATCGGATGTGTGTATCTGTGATCGGATGTGTGTATCTGTGATGGCTGTGCATGCCTGAGATCTGCTGTGTGTGATCTGTGTATATCTGTGATCTGCTGTGTATATCTGTGATCTGCTGTGTGTGTCAGTATGTCAGCTAGCAGCAGGGTAGGACGGCGTGCAGCACCGACCGGAGATCACAGGAGGACCTTGGAACCACGCAGACGTCCTGGTCTGGTGAGTATGAGTCTCCTGGGAAGTGGGGGGTCTGCTTTTTTGGGGGGTAAACTTACCCCCAACCGTGTTTCTCCGAGAATAAGACCTCCTCCAAAAATAAGCCCTAGCGCTTTTTTAGGGGGCAAAAAAAATATAAGACAGTGTCTTATTTTTGGAAAAACACGGTAGTATTGAGGCCAATTCTGTCTTTTTCTCCTGAAGGTGGTCTCATGTTTTCACCTAAATGAAGATATTATTTCATCCTCCTTTTGTCTGGCAGCATCTCATCCTATTGAGAAGGCTCTGCACAGTTTAGAGGTTTTACAGCTGTAAAATACTATTTATAGGCCACGGCCTCATTCAGGCTTTCTGATTGCTTGTCTGTTATACCAGAGGGCCATCGTAGGGATCAGACCACTTCTAAAACAACCATTGTCCACTGCATGAAGACTCCTATTATCCAGGCCTATGGTACTAAGGCTAGGGCGGCTTCATTTAGGGTTATAGCACGCTGTACACGGCGGTTGGAGCCTTCTGGGTGGTGCGCCATCAGACATAGGCTTTGCAGCTCTGTAATGTAGCTACTTGGGCATCGGTGCATAGATTTTCTAACTTTTACAGAGTGCATACTTTTGCCTCAACAGATACAATCCTTGGTAGGAAGATACTGCGGCCTTCTGCTTGAGCTGGGGCATCAGGCTAAGTGATGACAGTATGATATTTATTTTTTTCCCATCCTGTGGTCAGCTTTAGGACGCCCCATGGTTCCGTGTCTCCCAATAAGAGGAACGAGAAAAGAATATTTTAGTACTCACCGTAAAATTTGTTTCTTGCAGTCTTCATTGAGGGGTACAGCTCCATCCCTTGGTTGCCTGGTTGGGCATATGGTTACATTTTCTCTTCTTAATTCTTTTTTTTTTTCATTTCTTTCTCCTCTTACTGCTTTCTCACAAAATTGAGGAAGTCTGACTCCCGCACGCAAAATATAATCTAAAGCGGGCTTTACATGCTACAATATATCTAACGATGTGTCGGCGGGGTTACGTCGTAAGTGTCGCACATCCGGCATCGTTAGTGATATTGTAGTGTGTGAAACCTACGTGCGATTGCGATTGAACGAATAAACGTTGATCGCATACACGTCGTTCAAAACCTAAAAATTGAACGTCGGGTTGTTCAATGTTCCCGAGGCAGCACACATCGCAGTGTGTGACACCCCGGGAACGATGAACTGCAGCTGATCTGCGTCCCGCGGCTCCCGCCGGCTATGCGAAAGAAAGTAAATGGGCGGGATATTTACATCCCGCTCATCTCCGCCCCTCCGCTTCTATTGGCCAGCTGTCGTGTGACGTCGCTGTGACACCGAACATCCCTCCCACTCCAGGAAGTGGATGTTCGCCACTCACTTCGAGGTCGTATGGTAGGTAAGTACGTGTGACAATTTTATTTAGATGCAATAACCGTATCAGCCCCCAGGTGGCAACAGTCTATTCCATGGTTCGGTGTCCCAAATGGAGACTACAAGAAACGGATTTTAAGGTGAGTACTAAAATCTCCTTATTGTCACTATAGAATTGTGTTCTGGCTTTTGTCAGTTGTTCTAGTAGTAATTATTGTGTGGATCTCACCCAGTCCAATTAGAACAGTTCAAAGGTCTGTGGAGTTCAATGTGCATGAATTGAGGCAGCTGAACGATATTCCTATGTATCTTTCTCCTGCCCCATGCGTGATTCCCTCCCTAAAAAGGGCAATACTCACGGTGTCATTCTAGTCTAGTAACCCTGGCAGAAAATAAAGCCCTCCTGACGCGTTTCCGACAAGACCTCTTCTAGACCTTTTTGCTAGTTGAGTTGAGTTGAGCTTTCACTACAGTGCCACTCTGGATCTCCTATTGGTATGTTTTCTAATACCACTTGCCAATTTTTTAATCCAGTTCTTTTTCTCTCCCTTACACTTCCCTGATGAAACTTCATTAAGGAGATGGAAACACGTCAGGATGGTTTTTTTTTTTCTTCTGGGGGTCACTAGACTAGAATGACATCTGGGTACTGCCCTTGTTAGGGTGAGAGTCATGCATGAGGCACAACAGGGATACATATGAACTTTATTGTTCAGCTGCCTCAATTGGTACCCATAAAACTTTGCTGCAGATCTAGCAGTTTTACAGAGCTCATGAATATGCTGGACTACCTGGTAGCAGGCTAAGTAGTCCTCTAATGATAATCTCCTGCTGATTAAACAGTGATTTTATCAAAACTACACTAAGCAGCCCAGTAAGTGACACATCGCTGGAATTAGGATCTCTGCCCCTACATTTTGCTGCTCTCAGATCAGGTGTTAAAAACCCGGTGACAGATTCCCTTTAACTGCCAGTACATAACTGTATAGTGACAATACAGTATCTATAGTAGGTGTCACAAACCACCGGGGGGGTCACTCAGAAATCCCCCGCGCTGGCTACCAGTACGTCACAATCGGGGGGTAACAAGTGGGGGTCACCCCTCCTTTATACCTCCCGACCGACAGAGCACGTGACGCGCTCTCTAGCGCCCCTCTTATAGTCAGGCCAATTATGGAATTGCCCGACAATAAGCAAGGAGGCCGCTATACTACTTATGCCGATTATTGAAGGGTCCCCGGTGAGAGTAAGGTATATATTCCCCCGACCTCCGCGGGCGGAATATATAAAATCTCCCCGAATCTCACTGGCCTCCCCACAATAATCCTTGGCACAATTCGCTGCCACCAACCGATTTACGGTAACTATTAGCCGAACACACAGACGTGGGATTCAAGATCGAGATAACAGAACAGCCCAAGATTAATTATATAATTTAATCAGCCTAAAGCACACTAGAAACTACAATATATACAATAGGGAATCTACAGAATATACATATGTCAGAGTACAGTTACAATCAAAGCATGGGTTACAAACAGGCATACACAGTTCCAGCAGTTACCTTGTTGCGTCTGGCCACAGGGGGGCGCTGTAGACCAGGTTTCCAGGAACTCCCACAGATGTTTCCTACACGTGCCCCCAGCGAAAGAACACTGGAAAATGGCCGAAGTAGGGTTATCAACCTGGCCAAATCCAGGTCCCCTCCTACCTTCGTGACCTCACAGGGAGCACTGCTCCACCCCTGGCTTGAGTTATGGACAATATCCCAACATGGAATATGGGCCATAACTTTGCCTGGGAGCGTCGTAGGCGGACGCCAATGCTCTCATTGTGACAGTTATGAATTTAGCTACAGAACGAGGGGACTCATGACCTGTCTGCCAGTTCCCCATTGGCTGATATCACGCCTGGGGCATTTCCCAATGTCCTGCTCCCATAAAAAGGGTGTGCCGGCATCGTCCGCATGCGGAGACACCATTTTTATGGTTGCCATATTTATCGGAAATATGGCTTGCGAGATATGAACCATTTTTTACTGGAGTCGTTCTGTCTGGCTATTTCCATAGCCTTGCTAACTAGCTAGCAGCTCCTACTACAGGGTGACGGCAGGGAGTCATCCTGTGTCCATTGTTCCCACACCACCTCATCTCCATATCACAGGACATGGCCATGGAGGTGTAAGTGGAACACTGAGAACAAGAAGGGAGGGGGCACTGCCAGGGAGTGATGAGGGATTATGACTGGAGTCATAATTCATCTTCATATCCCGGGATTTGCCTCACACCTCCCCCCTTTTGAGGGCGCTAGGGGGCAGCACACTCCGGTGTTCCCCCGTGCGCCCGTCCGCGACCTCTCCTTGTCGGGACAGCCCGTCTGCATTACCGTGGTCACGGCCCCTTTTGTGGCGAATGGTGAAGTTGTATTGCTGGAGCGCAAGGCTCCATCGCAACAATCGCCCATTCGTCCCAGAGACGGTGTGCAACCAGCTGAGGGGATTGTGGTCCGTCTCCACGATGAAGTGGCGCCCGTATAGATAGGGTTGCAGACGCTGCAGGGCCCACACTATGGCCAGGCACTCCTTCTCCATCGTGGAATAGGCAACTTCCCTTGGTAACAGCTTCCTGCTCAGGTACAAGACTGGGTGCTCTTGGCTCGCAGAGTCCACCTGGCTGAGCACCGCACCGAGGCCGAAGTCACTGGCGTCGGTCTGTACTACAAACGGCCGCGTGAAGTCGGCTGCCTGTAGCACGGGCGGGCTGTGCCCTCAGCGTCCCAAGGCCCCGGCTCCGTCCCCGTCCCAAGGGCCGCCCAAGGTGTATTGTGTGGGTGGGGGTGGTGGTAGGTCCCTGGACAGCTTCCAACCTGTCACCGTCGGCCGGTCTGTGACCATAGGACTGCGAGACAGCGCCTCGGAGGTGACTCTGGATCGACGAGACTGTCACATCTTCAGTCAGTACCCCGGGACCTGTGTCCTGGCCTCCACCTGACTCGGCTGCCACTTGGTCAGAAGGGGAAGAGCTATCGGACCTCCGGGAGGCCCCTTGGCTTCCAGCACTCCCACTGCGGGTGACAGCGGCCACAGCCGCTGCGACCGTGGGTCGTGCCTGCTCCTCCTCCGTTCCTGACCAAGTCGCCGGTTCAGGCAGACCTACCTGGCTTCCTGACACCCCGGTTGTGGGGGAACCATGCACCGAGATCTTACCTGGGAGCACTTCCGCTCCTGGACCGGCCCCAATCTCACCTGCCTGTTCCCCTCCTGCAGCAACAGAACCCCGCTGTGAAATCTCTGGGGACCCCACATTTGCTGTGGTAGCCCCCACCCCACACACTGGTCCTCCCCCTGCAGCACCCTGCTCTCTGCTTATCCCTGCAGAGGGCAACAGATCCCAGCTCACAGGCTGATTACTTGTAGAGGCATTGTCACACCTTTCTCTGACCCCCTCCCCTGTCACAGCTGCAGCTGAGTGTGTGTCTATGGTGTCTATGCAAGCAGAAAAATCAGAGTTCACTCCCTCCTCCCTTACATCATTCATAGATAACACATTAACATTGTTAGGAGTCATGTCAGTACGGGCTGAAGGTTCAGCCCTTGGGGGGGGCCCAAACTGGGAGGTTATCTGCCCCAAATCTGTCCCAAGTAGCACGTTTGCAGGGATCCGATCAGTTACCCCCACCTCCCTCACCCCCCGCCCTGCGCCCCAGTCCACATAAATGTCAGCAACAGGCAGCGCCGGGTCAATGCCTCCAATCCCGGAGACAGCGAGGGTTTTTCCAGGGATCAAGTCTTGGGGGGACACCATCTCAGGCCGCACCAGAGTCACCTCCGAGGCGCTGTCTCGCAGTCCTATGGTCACAGACCGGCCGACGGTGACAGGTTGGAAGCTGTCCAGGGACCTACCACCACCCCCACCCACACAATACACCTTGGGCGGCCCTTGGGACGGGGACGGAGCCGGGGCCTTGGGACGCTGAGGGCACATGGCCTTGAAGTGTCCAGGTAGGTTGCACTGGTGGCACCGTCTTGGTTCCGCCACGGGCCTGGAGAGGGGAGTTGAGGGGGACACCCCCTGCAGTCTAGGGGCAGGTGGGGCAGTCGCAGAATTCATCTTACCCCCTCTCCAGGTGCTGCTGGTGGCCGCTCTCCTGGCCTCAGGGGCCCGGTTGTTGGTGTAGTCATCGGCAAGGGCAGCTGTAGCCGTGGACCCCTTTGGCTTCTGGTCTCGGATGAACTGGCGGAGATCCTCAGGGCAGTTCCACAAGAGTTGCTCCGTGATGAACAAGTCCAGGATCTCCGGTCCGGTGGAAAGCTGCAGGCCTTGGGTCCAGTGGTCGGCAGCTCGGGCAAGTGCCCGCCGGTGGTCAGCCCAGGAGTCCTTTGGTCCCTTCTGTAGGCTCCGGAACTTCTTGCGGTAGGACTCTGGAGTGAGGTTGTACTGTTGGATCAGGGCCCGCTTGATGGTGTCGTAGCCCTGATCTGCCTCAGCAGGCAAGTCCCCAAGGATATCCAGGGCCTTACCCCTTAAACGGGGGGTCAGGTATTTGGCCCACTGGTCCTTGTCCAGATGGTGCTGCAAGCAAGTCCGTTCAAAAGCAGTCAAGAAAGAGTCCAAGTCTCCATCCTTCTCCAGCACTGGGAAGTCCTCAACACGGACCTTTGGAAGTTTGGTGTCTCGAAGGTCACGTGTGGCTGATGAGGGCCGGAGCTGAGCTAGCTGCAGCTGGTAGTCACGGTCTGCCTGTCGCTCTCGCTCTTTACGCGCTGCCTGCCGCTCTCGCTCCGCAGCCTCACGCTCTGCGTGCCGCTCTGCCCTGCGCTCTGCCAGGAGTTCCTTGTAGCCCTTCTGGTCTCCAGCCTGGAGAAGGGCCATAGCCATTTGAAGAAGGCTATCCGAGCCTCCCAGGCTCGGTGGAATGGCACGTGGTGATCTGCGGCACGCTGCAGAGCTAGGCGATTCACTGTCCCTTTCAGAGCGGAGGGCTGGCATCTGGCTCGTTGAGGAACCTTGGGTGAGCTCCTCCTCATCTTGTCCAGCAGTGCCAGGTTGCGCAATGTCCTCGGCAGAACGGTTTTCTGGCGTCGAGCTCCTGGAGGACTCGTGGGCAACCTCCTCATTGCTGTCCACAGCACCGTCCTCCCTCTCTTCGGCTCCTGCCTTAGCATTGGCCAGTTGCATAGCTCTGCTCCTGGTGCCATCAGCCATTCTTGCAGACTTTTGGTCACTGACACAGAACTGACACCTGATGCCTCCACACACCTTACAGTATCTGCACTCTGACACTCTAGTGTTGAGCTAGTCTGAAGACCCCAGCAGCCACAGCTGCTGCAGGCAGTCTTTAGTGTCTGGGAGTATGGGTCTCACACTCACACACACTATTATCTCGATCCCACCGCTATGCCACCAATATGTCACAAACCACCGGGGGGGTCACTCAGAAATCCCCCGCGCTGGCTACCAGTACGTCACAATCGGGGGGTAACAAGTGGGGGTCACCCCTCCTTTATACCTCCCGACCGACAGACAGAGCACGTGACGCGCTCTCTAGCGCCCCTCTTATAGTCAGGCCAATTATGGAATTGCCCGACCATAAGCAAGGAGGCCGCTATACTACTTATGCCGATTATTGAAGGGTCCCCGGTGAGAGTAAGGTATATATTCCCCCGACCTCCGCGGGCGGAATATATAAAATCTCCCCGAATCTCACTGGCCTCCCCACAATAATCCTTGGCACAATTCGCTGCCACCAACCGATTTACGGTAACTATTAGCCGAACACACAGACGTGGGATTCAAGATCGAGATAACAGAACAGCCCAAGATTAATTATATAATTTAATCAGCCTAAAGCACACTAGAAACTACAATATATACAATAGGGAATCTACAGAATATACATATGTCAGAGTACAGTTACAATCAAAGCATGGGTTACAAACAGGCATACACAGTTCCAGCAGTTACCTTGTTGCGTCTGGCCACAGGGGGGCGCTGTGGGCACATGGCCTTGAAGTGTCCAGGTAGGTTGCACTGGTGGCACCGTCTTGGTTCTGCCACGGGCCTGGAGAGGGGAGTTGAGGGGGACACCCCCTGCAGTCTAGGGGCAGGTGGGGCAGTCGCAGAATTCATCTTACCCCCTCTCCAGGTGCTGCTGGTGGCCGCTCTCCTGGCCTCAGGGGCCCGGTTGTTGGTGTAGTCATCGGCAAGGGCAGCTGTAGCCGTGGACCCCTTTGGCTTCTGGTCTCGGATGAACTGGCGGAGATCCTCAGGGCAGTTCCACAAGAGTTGCTCCGTGATGACCAAGTCCAGGATCTCTGGTCCGGTGGAAAGCTGCAGGCCTTGGGTCCAGTGGTCGGCAGCTCGGGCAAGTGCCCGCCGGTGGTCAGCCCAGGAGTCCTTTGGTCCCTTCTGCAGGGTCCGGAACTTCTTGCGGTAGGACTCCGGAGTGAGGTTGTACTGTTGGATCAGGGCCCGCTTGATGGTGTCGTAGCCCTGATCTGCCTCAGCAGGCAAGTCCCCAAGGATATCCAGGGCCTTACCCCTTAAACGGGGGGTCAGGTATTTGGCCCACTGGTCCTTGTCCAGATGGTGCTGCAGGCAAGTCCGTTCAAAAGCAGTCAAGAAAGAGTCCAAGTCTCCATCCTTCTCCAGCACTGGGAAGTCCTCAACACGGACCTTTGGAAGTTTGGTGTCTCGAAGGTCACGTGTGGCTGATGAGGGCCGGAGCTGAGCTAGCTGCAGCTGGTAGTCACGGTCTGCCTGTCGCTCTCGCTCTTCACGCGCTGCCTGCCGCTCTCGCTCCGCAGCCTCACGCTCTGCGTGCCGCTCCGCAGCCTCAGCGTCACGCGCTGCCTGCCGCTCTGCCCTGCGCTCTGCCAGGAGTTCCTTGTAGCCCTTCTGGTCTCCAGCCTGGAGAAGGGCCATAGCCATTTGAAGAAGGCTATCCGAGCCTCCCAGGCTCGGTGGAATGGCACGTGGTGATCTGCGGCACGCTGCAGAGCTAGGCGATTCACTGTCCCTTTCAGAGCGGAGGGCTGGCATCTGGCTCGTTGAGGAACCTTGGGTGAGCTCCTCCTCATCTTGTCCAGCAGTGCCAGGTTGTGCAATGTCCTCGGCAGAACGGTTTTCTGGCGTCGAGCTCCTGGAGGACTCGTGGGCAACCTCCTCATTGCTGTCCACAGCACCGTCCTCCCTCTCTTCGGCTCCTGCCTTAGCATTGGCCAGTTGCATAGCTCTGCTCCTGGTGCCATCAGCCATTCTTGCAGACTTTTGGTCACTGACACAGAACTGACACCTGATGCCTCCACACACCTTACAGTATCTGCACTCTGACACTCTAGTGTTGAGCTAGTCTGAAGACCCCAGCAGCCACAGCTGCTGCAGGCAGTCTTTAGTGTCTGGGAGTATGGGTCTCACACTCACACACACTATTATCTCGATCCCACCGCTGCCACCAATATGTCACAAACCACCGGGGGGGTCACTCAGAAATCCCCCGCGCTGGCTACCAGTACGTCACAATCGGGGGGTAACAAGTGGGGGTCACCCCTCCTTTATACCTCCCGACCGACAGAGCACGTGACGCGCTCTCTAGCGCCCCTCTTATAGTCAGGCCAATTATGGAATTGCCCGACAATAAGCAAGGAGGCCGCTATACTACTTATGCCGATTATTGAAGGGTCCCCGGTGAGAGTAAGGTATATATTCCCCCGACCTCCGCGGGCGGAATATATAAAATCTCCCCGAATCTCACTGGCCTCCCCACAATAATCCTTGGCACAATTCGCTGCCACCAACCGATTTACGGTAACTATTAGCCGAACACACAGACGTGGGATTCAAGATCGAGATAACAGAACAGCCCAAGATTAATTATATAATTTAATCAGCCTAAAGCACACTAGAAACTACAATATATACAATAGGGAATCTACAGAATATACATATGTCAGAGTACAGTTACAATCAAAGCATGGGTTACAAACAGGCATACACAGTTCCAGCAGTTACCTTGTTGCGTCTGGCCACAGGGGGGCGCTGTAGACCAGGTTTCCAGGAACTCCCACAGATGTTTCCTACACGTGCCCCCAGCGAAAGAACACTGGAAAATGGCCGAAGTAGGGTTATCAACCTGGCCAAATCCAGGTCCCCTCCTACCTTCGTGACCTCACAGGGAGCACTGCTCCACCCCTGGCTTGAGTTATGGACAATATCCCAACATGGAATATGGGCCATAACTTTGCCTGGGAGCGTCGTAGGCGGACGCCAATGCTCTCATTGTGACAGTTATGAATTTAGCTACAGAACGAGGGGACTCATGACCTGTCTGCCAGTTCCCCATTGGCTGATATCACGCCTGGGGCATTTCCCAATGTCCTGCTCCCATAAAAAGGGTGTGCCGGCATCGTCCGCATGCGGAGACACCATTTTTATGGTTGCCATATTTATCGGAAATATGGCTTGCGAGATATGAACCATTTTTTACTGGAGTCGTTCTGTCTGGCTATTTCCATAGCCTTGCTAACTAGCTAGCAGCTCCTACTACAGGGTGACGGCAGGGAGTCATCCTGTGTCCATTGTTCCCACACCACCTCATCTCCATATCACAGGACATGGCCATGGAGGTGTAAGTGGAACACTGAGAACAAGAAGGGAGGGGGCACTGCCAGGGAGTGATGAGGGATTATGACTGGAGTCATAATTCATCTTCATATCCCGGGATTTGCCTCACAGTAGGTGTGGGAGATTATGCTTATAACTGAATCTTTAATCTCTTGATTTATCACTTTTTTGGGTGTATTGATGCTTGGGTACTCTCTTTATAGTTATTTTTAATACAAACATTAATAGATATCTTTTAGATTTCTACTATTATCTAATATAGCTCAGAAGGGGTGGCAAAACCCTGGTGACAGATTCCTGTTAAAGGCCTTTGACATATCACATATTATATATATAATATATTATTTCAGGGTTTTGCCCCTCATCAGTGCAAAGGGAACACATTCAAAATGGTATTACATTGATGACAGAAATTCTGTATGCGCCTGTAAAGTGCCTCAATGTAAAGGAAATTACAAATCTTTGGTGCTGGGAGGGTGTGCTCTGTCCTGACAAACAATCTGGTGTACATAAGAACGATCCGATTCTCCACTGACTGCAGATATCTGAGAAAATAAGGGTTAGGCACACTGTATTTCAGCATTCACATCCTTGTTCTTTCAAGGGCGGTAAACTGCCACCAGCGATGTCTTAGCTGCTGCTTATTCTACTCTCCCTTTATGGAGGGAATATGGTAGCTTATAACCATGTTTCCACCATCAATATTTCTTCCATGGAAAACTCCTGTAAAGCTGGAAAATTAAATCAGTGCCTTCTATGAGTAAGATTTTGTTTATCTATTTCTGGCCTTAAAGGGAACCAATCACCAGATTTGGTGACTATAAGCTGCGGCCACCACCAGTGGGCTCTTATATACAGCATTCCAACATGCTGTATATAAGAACCCAGGCCGCTGTGTAGAACGTAAAAATGACTTTATAATACTCACCTAAACGGTTGATACAGTGCAGATGGGTGTCTCTGTTGTCTGGGTTCGGTGCCTCCTCTTTCGACCATCTTTCTCTTCCTTCTTCTGAAGCCTTGGTGCATGACGCGTCCTACGTCATACACACTCACCGGCATTGAGGACCTTATTGCCGGCCTGTGTACATGACGTAGGACGCGTCATGCACCTAGGCTTCAGAAGAAGGAGGGCAAAGATGGCCGAAAAAGGAGGCACCGCACCCGGAGAACGGAGACACCCATCTGACCAATCTGGTGACCGGTTCCTTTAAAGGGGTTGTCCACTACTTGGACATCCCATTCTCATTCTCCTTGTTTGCACCTGTAAAAATAAATAAGCCTATATTCACCTACAGTGTGGTCTCTGTTCTAGCGATGTCTGAAGTCGTTTTCCTGGGGCCCATGTGACATTGTTATGACATGCAAGCCCTGCGACCAATCAGCGCCCGGCATCTGTCTACCCTCCTCTGGACATATAAGCAGGATGTTAGCGCTGTGCTGACTTGTTGCTCAATTGTCTGAAGGCGGGGAGAAGGAAGCTGACACTAATTGGTTGCAGGGCTTGCGTGTCATAACAATCAGCATCGGCTTCCTTCCTCACTACTTCGGACGTTTGAATAGGAAGTCAGCACAGTGATCACATCCTACGCAAATGTCCAGAGGCGAGGAGACTAACGCCAAGCGCCTATGGGTCGCGTGTCATAACAGTATCATGTAGGCCCTGGGAACGCGACTTCAGACATCGCTGGAACCACGGCCACACCAGAGGGGAGTATAGGCTTATTTATTTTTACAAGGGCAAACAAGGGGAATGAGAAGGGGTTGTCCAAGTAGTGGACAACCCCTTTAAATGTAATCCTTTTATGGGGCTGGTTTCCATGCCCCTCGCTGTGCCCCACCCACTAACCCCCAATACTTTCTAAAAGTATGAGGAAAAGTAAAAATGTCACAAATTAAGTGTTATTATGTAAAATGCTGTCGTTTGTGGCAAAAAAATTGTCTCAAAATGACTAATAAATTCTCTGGTTTGATTTTTGCGGCTATTTCTTAGGAAAGAAAATAAAACTTACAATGTGGTGCACTTTACAGAATAGTGTGAGATCTTTATCCAGCATCCTAAAAGCATTTTAATACTTGTTTTTGAAAGAAAAGATATTCCATTTTGAAGGAGGAAAGAAAACAATTTCTCAGTATCCAATTCTTTCTTAAAGCCCCACAACCTCTATTTTCCAGATGCCGCAAGTTTCACGACAGGCAGAAATTAACACAAGCGCCGACATGTCAAGAAGAATCTATCATCCAGCAACAATCTTCATGGGCCGCCAAATGTCAGCCAACTCAAGCATTGAACATTGCCTTACACAGAGGAAATCTCCCCAGCCCACAAAGAGCTTTTCTATTTCTGACCCACATTCAGCCAGACAGGCAGCAATAAACAGCAATGTGACAGACAGCTGTGTAGTACCAGCTAATAGTGATACTCAGTGCTTAAATAAGCCTGACAAAATAGATGGGGAGACATCATCCTTCCAGATTAGTCAAAAAATGCCGGTCACATCCATCGCTTCTTCTGAGGATGCGAGAACACACCGCGCAGAGATCGACAAGACTCAAAGTGCTAGGAAACATTTAGTTGAAAGCAGGCAATCTGCACAACTTAGCTCACAGACTCTGAAAAGATTAAGTCCAGAGAACAGAACAGGGGATTTACAGAATGACAGCCCAGGCAACAAGGTGGAAGATTCATTGATGTATGAAAGGCTGGTTCCTAATGAAGAGAGATTTACACACGCGAGCCCCTCTGGATCTCCACCTGATGCCTGTGATTACATAAATAACCAAACATCAGATAACCGGAGCGCCTGTGAAAATCTGTCAGGTATGATGCCTTCACTTATATATTTATTTTTCCTTTATCCTATACTATTTTCCCTTTTCTTTGATATGTTCTTTATTGTCCTTGGTCTGCAGCAGGTAATCTTCTGAGTGAAAACGAAGCAGAAGAATCATTTTTTTTACACTTAGTTTGTGTTTCTTCGATGAGTCTACCCATCTTATTATATTTCGTATTTTATGATGGTTTTTAGATATTTATATACTGAAGTTTTGCTTTTTTTTTTTTTGTCCCTGTTTAAAGAACTTTGATCGAGCCTGCCCTCAAAATTACAGTTTTATGTCTTTCTCACTGTGAGAGAGTCGTATTTGTTTTTTTGCTATTATATTATGACCAGCAAAAGTGATCGAGACTCAAGGAGTAGATATCTAGAGCTATTGATGTCTGGTCGTAGGAAGATCATGGGGTATTTACTTACAGTTGATCTTGTAGACTGGTGTCTCGAATAGTTTGTCTATGGATGGTGGCCTATTTGATTTTTAGATTGTGAAATTCCTTATTATTACCCTCTGGTTGTCCACCGTGATAGATGGTAGATCACTTTTAAGACAGAAGCATGAAGATTGCTCATGAAGAAATACAGAAAATGTTCTTGCTACAGGTTAGAATGCTGGGTATTTGCTCTTCAATGTAAAGTTGGTGACGTTGAAACATCAACATTTTCCATAGCAAATCCAGCGAAAAGCTTCAGAGAATCGCCATGATAAATTCTCTCTAGATTTTTGTGCAGGTTTTGATTGCAGTTTCCTGCAAAATATAGCTGAGTTCTTGTATGCGTTTTAGTATCCCCCCCCCCCCCTTCTCCTTGTTTCACTGTTCCTCTCCAGTCTTTGCACATACATCCTCCGGTGGTGATGTGTCGTCATATGTGACAGCTAAAGTCTGTGATTGGGTACAGCGGTGACGTGTCCTCTTGTTATTGCTGGACCCTGAATGTGCGGGAACCAATGGGGATCAAGAAAACATTGTTATGGAAATCTAGGGGGAGGAGAGGGATTGTTACATAGGTTGAAAAAAGAGCTAGGTTCATCTAATTCAACGTCCCTTCACCAATTATACATTTCATCATTAGATCATTTATAACAGACAATGTTTTGTGTACTGAGGAAATCATCCAGCCCTTTTTTAAAAGTTGTTATAATATCTGCCATTACTACCTCTTGTGGTAGGGCTTTCCACAGTCTGACTGCTCTAACTGTAAAGAACCCTTTCCTATTTAGCTGCCGGAATCGCCTTTCTTCTTTTCACAGTGAGTGCCCCCTGGTCCTTAGTATTGTCTTTGGAAGGAATAAGTCATGTGCCAGTCCTTTATATTAACCACACATGTATTTATACATATAAATGAGATCTCTTCTGAAATGTCTTTTATCTAAGCTAAACAAATCCAACTTTTCCAACCTCTCATCATATGGGAGGCCTTCCATGCAATAATCTATGGTATGCATTATAAAGTTACATTTTTATTTTTTTAACTAATAATTTGAGCACAAAAATGTTGTTTTACTAAACTTAGCTGCAAGCGTAGACCCCAACTCTGCTTCCAAATTTTGTGTCTTCAAATCTGGATGGAAAATCTCTACCTTTTCTGTCTCGTGTAGATTTGAACTTTTTTAAAACTCTTTAGACCTCACTTTACATACTTTTTTTACAACTCAATATATTTCCTTCCTCACTTTCTTCCGGGGTTCTTGGAGTTGCCAAGTCAGCGCTGCCCACTTCTTAGTTGCTGAAATGGTTGAATCGAAGGGTTTTGCGTACCTCAAACTCAGTTTGGATCATTTATTCTACATATCACCCTGCTGTATTGATTCACATGGACCGTAATGAGTGTCATAAGGTATGGATTATTTGAGGATCTAGATTTCTGTACTATTGTTTTTCTTTTCTGCAGCTTCTCATTCAGTGTCAAAAAGGGAAGACAGCGATGTTTTTGACAGCAGCAGTGACCTCACAGTGTCCATCACTGAATCAGAAGACATGTCCGCCGAAGATCTGCTTGATGTTATTGATGGAAAGAAAAAACAAGTGGAACCACAAGTAATGGAACTCGAGGAGAAAACTCTTCCTTCTGACCGGAAGACATACACGTTAACAAGCTCCCCAGAACATAAATCATACGCGGATCCTTCATCAATCTCTTCAATCAGTCAGTAAGTCCAAAAGTTTTACATAAAGTGAATGTGGCATCAGCGACATTCTCTATCAATATACTTCTGCCAGGATTATCGGCTTACTGCCCCCCCATCCCACGACAGCCACCCTCAGCAAACAGCTAAACTTTACCAGTGATATCCGGCCATCTATGAAATAGCAGCACGGGTCAAGCCCATCAGCTTCTCAAGTAATGATGATAAACTATACGTATGGCTCTACATAAATAAAACTTAATTTTTAAAATCCATCATTAACTCCTTCACGACCTGTGATGTACATTTATGTCAAAGGTTGTATACCTTGCTCTGATGCTGGCTCGGCGTGTGAGCCCGCATCTTTCCCTTCACATGATGGCTGATTTAATCTCTGCCTCTAAGGCCCCTTTCATACATCAGTATTTTGCCATCAGTCACAATCCGTTTTCTCGATGGATCAACAGATCCATCACAGATTGTGGCTAAACTGATGCAACGGATCAGTTTTTCGACAGATCCGACCTGCTGGGGGCTAAATAATAAATTGGAGCATCCTGAGTTAAAAAAAAATGGAATCCGTCGCCGGATTCTGTCATTTGAAGGATTACGACAGGTCCTGCACCCATAGGCTTCCATTCTACCAAACTACGGACGGCAACGGATCCATTGCTCTCCGTTTTTTCGACGTACACAAAAAACGTTACTGTGGCTGTCATCTCCGTCCAATGGACAAACATTTTTCGACCGATGAAACGTGAGGACATTCGTCGCAATCCGTCGCTAATACAAGTCAATGAGGAAAAAAAAACGGATCCAGCGGCATCAGTCGCTGGTTCCGTTTTTTTCAAAATTCGACAGATTATGACTGATGGCAAACAACTGATGTGTGAAAGGGGTCTAACAGCCACAGATGGATTGAAGATCCCCTGTGGCTGTTAACCAGTTAAACCGGCTATCAGTCTCTGAAAACAGGATTTAACATGTGGCGGCGGAGAGTGCATCATTCCCCACTTCTGTTACATCATCGTGGGGCGCCAAGGGGTTGTCATGACAGCCGAGGGTCAGTTTAATACTCCTCTTTCAGTCATGACGTTCTTCCGGTGAATGCTGGCTGCGACTCAGCGTTCATAGGAGGTCATGATTTCAGCTATATAGAGCAGTGCTAATAAGGACTAGTAAATACACTAAAAAGTGAAAAAAAAGTTTTTTAAAATATAAAAAAATAAAAAATAAAGTTCAAATCACCCTCCTTATGCCCCATTGAAAATACAATAATATAACTAATATAATTATTATTATTAATAATAATAATAATAATAATAATAATAATAATAATAACAAATACACATTTGGTATGGCTGAGGTCAGAAATGTGGGTAAACAGTGTAAAGAAAAAAAAAATCAAAACATTAAAATTGCGTGTTTTTTTTTTCTGGCTGCTACAACACAAATACAATAAGAGGCGATCAAAACATCACATTTACCCAGAAATGGTATCAGTAAAACATCAGCTTATGGCACAAAAAAGAACCCATCATTTAGCCCTAGATCACAAAAAATAAAAACGTTACGGTTCTCTGAAAATGGCACCAAAGACTATTTTTTTTCTTTTTTATACAAACGTCTGAATTTTTTTTCACAATTTAAATACAAAAAAACCTGATGCATGTTTGGTATCTATGTACTAGAATGGATCTGTTGAATCATATTGTCAGGTCAGTTTTACCATATAGTAAACATGGTAAACAAAAAATAATTGTGCAGTTGCACTTGTTTTTTTAAATTTCACCTTGCTGGTAATTTTTTCCTGATTTGCAGTATACTGTATGATAAAATGAATGGTTTCATGTAAAAGTACAACTCGATCCTCAAAAAATCAAGCCCTCATGGCTATATTGACGGAAAAGTAAAAAAGTTATGGCTCTTGGAAGAAACGAAGGATAACACAGAATAAAAGAGAAAATAATAAGGTCATAAAGAGATTAAAATGTATTAAAAGTTCATGATAGGCACAGTTCATACAAATTATATTTCAGACATATATATTTTACACATTAACTAAAATCTAAGAGAATTCTATATAAAAAAGCAAAGTCTACTGTATATGGAAAACGTATATCTACCGTATTTTTCGCTTTATAAGACGCACCTGATTATAAGACGCACCCCCAAATTTGGTGAAGGAAAAGAGAATTTTTTTTTAATGTTAAATGGGGTCCATCTTATAAAGCCAGTGTCCATCTAACAAATCATATAGGGTATATGTCCCTCATAGCCCCCCATCCTAAAATTAGCCCCCCTTAATCTGGATATGGCCCCCTTATATTGAATATAGCCCCCTTGTGCTGGGACACGTCCCCCAGTGATGCCACATGTCCCCCATTGATGACACACATCCCCTATTGCTGGCACATGTCCCCTATTTATGGCACATGTTCCCCTGTGCTGCCCATGGCCCCCTATGGATTGCACACGTCCCCCTGTGCTGCCCATGGCCCCTATAGATGGAACACCTCCCCTGTGTTTGATATGGCCCCCATGTGTGCTGCCCATGGCCCCTATAGATGGCACACCTCCCCTGTGTTAGATATGGCCCCCATGTGTGCTGCCCATGGCCACTATAGATGGCACACCTCCCCTGTTAGATATGGCCCCCATACTGCCACCCATGGCCACTATAGATGGCACACCTCTCCTCTGTTAGATATGGCCCCCATGCTGCTGCCCATAGTAAAATAGAACACTCTTTCCTTACCTTCTCAGCGCGGTCCCTCCTCGTGTCTCCCTCCGTGCTGCTGCTCCTCCTCCACTTCCTGGTTCTTGCTGTCGGTCATGGGATCGGCACAGCAGAGTGATATCATCTTTGCGTGCCTGATCACAGACAGCAGCAGCAGAGACACTGGGAGATCAGCGCTGGAGGTAAGTAAAGCTTTTTTTATTTTACTATGGGCAGCAGTATGGGGGCCATATCTAACACAGGGGGGATCATGTGCGATCAAAGGAGGGCGCAGGCAGATATAATATGCGACGCTGCCCCAGCCCATCGCCACGGTGCGGTTTCAGCACCACAATGATGGACAGCGGCAGTGCATATTATATGAGTGGGAGCAGGAGATTGAACACGGAACATGGATTAAAGATCGCTTTCATCCAGAGCCTTGGAGTGCGACCCTTTCTGTCTGAATTTGGATCTTGTATGGTCTGTACCTTTGGGACACGCACCCAGGTCTTCCTCTTCCCACTGGGATTGTGGCGTTTAGCCATTCGTGGAGTAGCTGTGCCCGGTACCTCTTACCTCCATATATATATATATATATATATATATATATATATATATATATATATATATATACACACCCCCGTCCCATATATTCGGATTATAAGACGCACCACCTACTTTCCCCCAAAATTTGGGGGAACAAAAGTGCGTCTTATAAAGCGAAAAATACGGTATATGCAGTATACTAGTCCAATGGAGGCCAAAAGGACTCCTCATTCACCTTCAGGCTGCATATGCCGCTCTTTTCCATATAGAGAGGCAGCCTTGAATTATTGCAGCTTTTTTTTTGCCCTCCTGACGTGAGCTGCATTGCCCGTAAAGAAGAGGAGTAAAAACCAAATTGTTAAAGGGAATCTGTCACAAAGTTTTTTTGCACCCCATCTGAGAGCAGCATGATGTTGAGGCAGAGACCTCTGTGATTATATAACTTACTGACTGGGCTGCTTGCTTCAGTTTTAATAAAATCACAGTTTTATCTGCTGCAGAACCACCAGTTCTCTGAAATCTGAGCTCTGGATAACCCCGCCCACATCACTGATTGACAGATTTCTGCCTGTGCACTTTATACACAGAAAGTGGCAAATCAAGGTTGGAGATGAGGTTATACAGCGCTCATGATTATAGAGAACTACATGGCAGCAGATTTACTAATCCGCTAGTGACCTTTTACTCGTAAAATACTGATTTTATCAAAACTATAGGAAGCAGCCCAGTAAGGGACACATTGCTGCATCGCTGTTGTTCTCTGGTTAGGTGGCAAAAATCTTGTGAAAGTTCCCTTTAAAAGATATAGGAAAAAATATCTCGGATATTTTATCCAAACCTAGAAGAGTAGATGGTTTGTGGGCTGGTGGTAGGAACTTGCTAGTAAATAAAGTTGTATGATTACGGCAGCCTCTGCAGTGTTTCAGCCAGGTAGACTGTCTGCCATGTCAAAGGTATGTGAACACAAGAAGGTACAGAAATGGGGTTAGAGCGACAAGAGTAATGATTGCAAGCAAGTTTCTAGAAACCGAGCGGCCTGCAGCTTATCGAAAGACAACAACAACTTTTCGAATATGTATGTGTGTGTGTTTTTGTCCCACTAGAGTCCGCTTTAAATTAACATCTCCCTTTAAATAACATTTTGAGACCACACTTATTATTCTTCTTCCATAAATGACCCACTGACAATAGCAAGAAACCAAAATTAGGAAATACACAATAGTGGAAACTGACCATTGTGTGTCGGACCATGATTTGGTGTTAGACACAGCCAACACAAGGCAATCCGTGGATTGAGTGATGTATGGGACCTTGAACTATAGAAAACAAATATAGATATGCAGCGATAATATGGCATCTAAAGCATGAATATATACATGGAGCCACATAGATTAGGGAATAAGTGGGGTAATGGCTGCATGTTAGGACTCATTCAGACATCCGATTCTTGTATGCAATTGCTGTCCATGGTTTTTATGGATAGCACTGGTACCTGCAATAGTCTATGGAGTCATTGACATGTTTGTGATTTTTTTGCTGAGTGTGTGCCCGGTGGAAAATCGGGGAGAAGTGTCTGATTTTGATTCGAGGGGACGGTCAATTGGCAATGCACATCTGGGCATACTTGTATTATCAAGGACCGTAAAAGAGTGGGTGTGGCTGGCTGGAGTTAGTGGGCGGGAGATGAGATAGTGGGTGTGACCGCCCGAGCTTAACCAGCACTCCTCCCATTTAGCACAGGCATTTTCAATTAGCAGGAGACTGCAAGAAGAGGTTCTACCTTTTTGCTCTCCGTTCACATACTCAGAGGTTGTGGGAGGAGAGTTGTCTTGGCCCTTTCACAGGGTGCTGGTGCTGTGCAGCGGCCATTGCTGAGGTGGTTTTGTGTCGGTGGGGCCTGGAGCCATGGGGGCTCAGCCTTGCAGCATGGGTGTTGTGAGGTACCAGGTCACCTGCCCTGCTGATGCACTGTCGCTGCGGCAGTGGTTGGCATGCAGTGCCACACCTTTTAAGGTTCTTCAAATAAGTTAGGGACCGCCGTGACGTGGCAGTGGGCTTCATACAGTCTGATCAGACTGTATGAAGCCCACTGCCACGTCACAGCAAACCTCTGAGTGGGTCCCTACTCTATGCCTGAAAAGTGCGGCACCGCATGCCAACCACTGCAGCAGCGACAATGCATCAGCAGGGGCAGGGGGCTTCATACAGTCTGATCAGACTGTATGAAGCCCACTGCAACGTCACAGCGGTCCCTAACTTATTTGAAGAACCTTAAAGGTGTGGCACTGCATGCCAACCACCGCCACAGCAACAGTGCATCAGCAAGGCAGGTGACCTGGTACCTCACAACATAATACATAATATAAATTTACCTAGTAGCATTAGTTCAAAGTATGATTTTTGGATGTGCAGGTCATGTCTTTTTCTCCAGCTATGTTGCTTTTTCATAGCAAGTACACCAGCTTCATCAGGTTCAAGAGCTCTACTTTAAGGGTGTCAGGCAAAATTACAATGCAAAGTAGTAGGCATATCTCCATGAAGAGCAGATATCCATGAGAAACAGAACTGTAGTTCCAAAATCTATAGACTTTTTTTCAAGAAATCAATCTTAGAAGTATTATGCAAATGAGGCACAAGGTGGGTGGCCCTGAGCACCATCCCATAGTGAATCTGGCCGCCGTATTGACTGACGGTGCTGGCCCAAGTGATATCCGCGCTATGACTGGTGACGCTGGGGTGAGAAGCTGGGTGGCTGATTGATAGATGTCCTCGGGACCACCCACATTGCACTGAGCACCTTATTTGCATAATGCTTCAAAGATTAAGTTCTTGAACAGTGGTCCATGGAAGGCTTCTTAACGTGAGGATGTAACCTTGCCCCGACACCAGGGCTTTTAATAATGTATGCCGTTTGTATTGGGAAATGTGGTGACATTAAAAACAGAGAAACTAAAAAGTAATTTCGAGGGATGTGTAGTATACAGTATATTCAATATTAGAAGGCTGTGCCCGGCCGGTCTGGAGAGGAGCAGGCTCAGATTTATTGCCCGCCGTGGATTGTCAGCTTAATCAGACCGTTTCCAGGAAGCAACCTGTAAAAGAGAGGATCCCCGTGTTTGCTGACCTCTGATCCCCAGCCTGCTGCAGATTGTCATAAATTCTGTTCTTCTTTCTGCTGGTGTCCCTTCCATCTCCTCCTCCTTATTATCGCCGTCCCCTCAAGTGGCACCCAGAAAGACCACCCAGACGTAATCACAATGGAGGAAAATGAGCTATCTTCCAAAAGAAAGGTTTGGTGAGACTGGTGGAGAAAGCAAAGAAAAGCCCTGCTTATCTGAGCCCAAGTTATAGTGGAGCTAAAACAAACAGTGCGGTGATGGATGTACAGCTGGCCGCAAACTCTGCCCTGGGTTTATTGTCATATTCTGTCCTGGAAGATATAGCAATCTATTCTGTAGTGCTAATGGTATCTATTGTGCGAATGGTGGTGTAAAGAAAAGTCAAATGATGCTCTCAATAATTCCCATCCAAAAATGGCTTGAAAGCCGGCCAGGATTCTGTGTGGCTGGACAGATATCTGATTCTTGTAGTGCCTATTTACGTTAAACCCTACACAAAGCAGGCGGTCTGGAAGTGAAGCCTGAATGGCTATTTACAACGCTGTAAAAAGGATTAACAGATTCCTATTGTTACAATGTTTAAATCTTAATTTGCATTATTAAACAACTGAAGCCTTCACCAAATCCTCATTTGTCCACCACAACAAGTAGATGTGTGTGTCTGCAGGTGGTCTGGAGATCGGATCTCAAAACCAAGAGATAGCTGGCGGCTGCTCCTCTGTGCCTGCCTCTCCTGGCGGAGGCGGTGGCAATCACATTGGCACCTCTACCCGTTATTAATTATCAGCTGGCCTCTTTATGCGTGAAGGGTTTATGCTTTATGATCCTTCATCATATTTTTAGTAAACTTGGTTCACGACAGGCAAACACATTAAGATTTTCAAGTCCACTTGAGTACAAGAGGCCTACACTAGTGATTCCCATCGCTATTGTTACAGGTTTATTTCTGCCCTACGTTCCTGAAGGCTTATTCATTACCCGTAGCAAATTATATTAGGATTTACAAAGCTAGATACTACTGACTGATGAGGGGAGAAGCCATAGATGAGGAAAAGCTGAAATTGGTTTTCTTCAACTATATTTTACAAAGGAGCCCTTGGTGATCTGTAAAAACAATCTCCCCAAACCCCTGCCATATGTCCCTAACTCTGCCCATGTCCCCTGCCAGTCTCCTTCCTTCTTCTTGATATTTCCTGCCATCAGATAAAGTGGTGTAGGGGCTTCAGGAGGTCCGACTTCTACTCGGCATATGCAAGTTGGATATCCGATGTAATTGCAATGATAAACGTGCCACAGATATTTTTTAACTTTTAAAAATCAGAGGCCCTGAAAGTCATTGTCCACTATTAAAAAATAAAAAACATACCTATTGGATGAACACCATTCCTTCACATCCCTACCTTGTCTCCTTACTTTTCCGATGGGGCATGTGATGTGACCTCTGCAGCCTTGCATTTCCCTCCGTTCCGAAAGAGATCGGTAAGGGGTTTTTTTCCCACTAGGATGGAAATGCAAAGGTGGAATATGATTTTTTTTATTTTTTTTTTTGTCCTGAAGAAGGCGAAAGTATTCGTAGAAACTCATTGACGAATAGAAATAAATATTTTAATACTGTACTTGGATTGAATTAGTTCCTCACAATGGCTCGGTGAAGACCCCATCTCCTCCATCTTCGCTAGGATGGAAAGTCTCTAATGCAGGAGACTAAGACAGGGTATTGGAGATGTGGCGCCCCTGAGGCTTCAGTCACCACAGAGGTACTGCACCTCAGCCAGACGTGTAGTATCCCATTCCTGGGTAAGGAGGAGGTGACAAATCGGTGTACACACAAACACAGAGACACTCTCATTTGGCAACACTCCCTCAGGCTATGGTTAGGGCAAGGTGTACATTTAATCCACAGTCCCAAGAAGCCAGCTTGGAGGTGGAGTTTATTTAGTGGGAGCACACTGTAGCACACGGTTGGCCAGTCAGGAAGTGGACGCGGAGGAGTGAAGACCTGTGGTCAGGAGCTGGAGCAGCTCGGCCCAGGCATTGTAGAGAAAGGGTCCTAGAGTCCACGGAAAGTGTGACATACATCCGTGGTCTCGTTCCACAAACGACATACCGGAGTGGAAGGACTTGGCCGCAGTAGGGGACCGGCCCCTCAACTAGTGGAGAACTACAAGGCTCAGCTAGCAAACCAGAGGCTAAGGTTACTGCAAGTGCCGAAGCCACATCCGCACACGAATCTGTTGGAAGGTGACCACATAGGGCCAAGGGATAGAGCTTCAAGCCACCCTACAGGGTCCGCGGACACCGGCTTAGGGCACTGAGTGTGTAGGCGCGGGACAGGCGGGAGAGGTCAGCGCAGGAAGACGACCAGGGAAGGAACATAAAAGGGTGTACCGTGTTGTGCCTCCGAACAATCCGGGGATCGGCTGGAGCCCATCACAGCAGAACTCAGCACTTTGGGAGCGACATTTGACCGCTCATGTAAACCAGGAACTTTCAACAGTGAGTAAAATCTTGAATTGCATTCCTGTGTTGCCCATTTATTTTCCTGCACCTCGGGCCCTGCACCCCGCCATTATAGACTTCTACTCCCAACAGCCCTGGGGCCCAGCTCTACCTGTGGAGAGCTATTCCAACTCTGCTGTGCCACCACCGACCCCAGGGGGAACTGAGCGGCAGCGGTGGCACCTATCTGGCCGCATACCACAGGTGGCGTCACAAACTATTATCCCCTGTAAATAATCACCAACACCACCATTTATTAAAACGACACTGCCGGGGTCACGGATCTGGGCCCTGTCACCGTGACATCCTCCGAACAGAACAGAGTCGGCCCAGTAACGAGTAACCCCCAGGCCCGGTGCTGGCATGTCAGAGACATCGTGGGGGTCCAAAAGATTAGATTGGTTTGTTGTTTTTTTTTTTGTTTTTTTGGGGGATCCCTTTTTTAAAATAAAATATTTATGATTTTTGGATGATTGAAACATTTCTTGAGCAGCTTTATATACTGAGATCGGTTTTCTTGTTTACGTACTTTGATAAGTATATTGTGGCCCTCGTGAAGCTTCTGAAAAACTTATGTGATGTCAGAACTTTTTATGAGTAGATGGAGCATCAGGATCACTGTTTAGTGGGAACGGTGCACCGCTTGTGTAGCACATTGTAGAAAACAGGACTAAAGGGGGCTTTACACGCTACGACATCGCTAATGCGAAGTCGTTGGGGTCACGGAATTGGTGACGCACATCCGGCCGCATTAGCGATGCCGTTGCATGTGACACCTATGAGCGATTTTGCATCCTCGCAAAAACGTGCAAAATCGCTCATCCGTGACATGGGGGTCCATTCTCAAATATCGTTACTGCTGCAGTAACTAAGTTGCTCCTCGTTCCTGCGGCAGCACACATCGCTCCGTGTGACACCGCAGGAACGAGGGACCTCACCTTACCTGCCTCCCGGCCACTATGCGGAAGGAAAGAGGTGGGCGGGATGTTACGTCCCGCTCATCTCCGCCCCTCCGCTTCTATTGGGTGGCAGTTCAGTGATGCAGCTGTGACGTCGCTGTGACGCTGAACGAACCGCCCCCCTTAGAAAGGAGGTGGTTCGCCGGTCATAGCGACGTCGCCGGGCAGGTAAGTACGTGTGACGGGTCTGGGCGATGTTGTGCTGCACGGGCAGCGATTTGCCCGTGTCGCACAACAGATGGGGGCAGGTACCCACGCTAGCGATATCGGTACCGATATCGCAGCGTGTAAAGCGGCCTTTAGTGTTTCACCTGCGTAATATGGTATGTTCATAACAATATACATGTATGGGATATTTATCCTACGCCTGATCCATGGCATCTCCTCTTCAAGCCAATGATGATATTGATGGGTACTGTATGCACATGACGACGACGACGAGCACACTTGGCATACACATGCACAAAGCATCTTCATTGGCACATTGGAGCCCCAGAAGACGACTTGCTATGAACCTGACGCTAGGAATATCTCCAAGGATCCAAAGTGCCTGGTTATAATGTAAATTGCATAAAATTATTTTTGGGTGGCTGAACTAATGGAGTTTGGGCTGTAATTGTTTAATTTTTTTTGTCCTCACAGGAATAGCCTTTGTAGCAAAGGATTCATTCATTTGCTTCAATGCATTGAAAATATGCTGCAACATATAGAACATATCCCGACCCACTTGTACCAGGATGGCGGTCTCAGCCACAAAAGAAGGGATTGCCTCATAAGGTACAGTACATTTTTGGAAATTCGCTGCATGATCTATATGTGGTTGATGTATAGAGGCGCATTCCAAATAATCACAGTAATAAGATGTGAAGCCTGATAGATGTGCTGTCACCATAAACTCTGTGGTCATTCTGCATTAGTGTGGACAGATATTTGTCCATATAGAATCCAATCTGTTCATGACTATCTATGTGTCTCATCTATTTTTTTTATGACTTATATATTATGTGTACATTGCTACCTCTGGTCATTGATCCAATCTAGAATTCCTTTATAAGGAACCTGTCATGTTAAACATGGTATCTCATCAGCAGGCAGGATGATATAGAGCAGGATGAGCTGATTCGATTTTTATACATTTTTATGGGAAACGTTTCAATGTAACTTGTATTTAATTCATAGCAATGCCTGGTGTTTGTATAAGTCCGGTGGCCTAGGTCCTATTCAGTGATTGACAGCCTTCCCGGTATGGCTGTGCATGGAGAGATAGCTGTCAGTCACTGAGTAGGACCGCCCACATGACATATACATACAAATAATTGGGATTTCAATGAATAAATTACAGGTTATACTGAATATTTTCCATAAAACCTATATATCATTCTGCTCAGTTTTTCCTTCTTTATATCATGCTGTGTATATCATGCACAGATCAGACTGTATGTACAATGTGACAGGCTCCTTTTTATGTTTTGGGTTTTTTTTTATTTTTTTTTAAGTGGAGAGGCAGTGGAAAGCATTTCTCTTATAAGTACCCTCTCTAAGGCCTCTTTTACACATCCGTGAAAATCACGCACGTTTTTCACGGACGTGTCAAAGGTGCATATTGCCCTCGGTGTGCCGAGTGTATGGCACACGTGTGTTCTCCGTGTGTTATCTGTGATAACACACAGAGAACGGGAACTTTCAACTCACCTGTCCCTGGCGTCGCTGTCCGTAGTGCTGATCTTTGGTCTCCGGTCCTGCCGACTCCCTGCTGCTGCTGCTTCCGGCCGCAGTGAAGTGAATATTCAATGAGCATAATGAGTGGCAGTCGACAGCAGCGGCAGAGACAGCAGGGCAGGAGAAGGTGAGTAAAGGTTTGTTTTTTTTTCTTGCAGACACATGTCTTTTCTCCGGTGCATGTCACACGGAACACATCCGTGTGGTCCGTTTGCATTACGTGTGACACGTTTGCGTTCCGTGTGATACCCGTGATGCCGGAGAGAAAACGGACATGTTGCCGTGAGAAACACACGGACACACGTAAGTACGGAACGGACACACGTTCCGTGCGAAAATACTTACGTGTGTCCAAAACCATAGGAATACATAGGTCTACGTGTGTACGTGTCTCCAGTACGTGAGAAAACTGCCAAACACGTACCGGAGGCACGTACGTGTGAAAGAAGCCTTAAAGGGACTCTGTCAGGACATTTTTGCTATGCAATCTGAAGCCAGTATGCTGTGAGAGTTAACCTGAAGCTTAGAGCCAGCCATCTCTTATCTCAGAGTATGTTCATGTTTACCTGCAATGCTCGTTTACACCTCTTAGCTTCATCATTAGTGGATCTCAGCAGCCTGTGAGCTCTAGTCTGACTCCATCCCCCCTCTGTGATTAGCAGCTACTGTCTATGGAAATATACACTGAAAGCCTGGAGTGGGTGGAGGAAGCTTCCCCAGCACTACTTACATACAAAAAATAAAATCATTCAGAACAGCTGCAGCTACTAATCTAAGTGATAAATCTGTAGATTTAGAATCTCTTTGCCTACATCATGCTGCTCTTAGATGAGGTAGCAAACATCGGCTTATAGATTCCATTTAAATATTTGTTAAGCATGTCAATTATTCACTATAGATATAGGGATATACAGGGTTTATTAAGGGAGAGCCACTGTGAAGTGGGGGAACCACATTTTAGGGTGAAAATCTTCCACTGGTAGACAGGGTGCATTTCATGCTAAGTGCACTATCAGGGAAAGAGCAGTCTTATTGTATCTTTTATATATTTTAATAAATACTGTTTTTATCTGTTCAAATTATGGGGTCTTTATATATTTTAGACTTTTGCTCTGCGACCTTTAAGATATCCTATGATTTGGTTTGTGTTCGATCCAACGTACATATTTGCTATAATTTGATATTTAGGGTGAAAATCTCAATTAACTCGTTTGCATCCTTTGTTGTTGTATGGGGCTGCCCCTATCTAATTACTGCCAATTGGCGTAAGTGAACAGCACAGGAATGGTGCAAGAGCTGTGCCCACACCAGAGCAGGGAGTTTCTGCTGTGTATTACAGTGGACACTGCTGTAATTGGTGAGATCAGAGAAAACTCTGACACTGGCCGTTTAACCCCTTAGATGCCTGGTTCAGTAGTGACACTGGTATCTAAGTAGTTGGACAGAGGAAGGGGTCTCCTTCAGTCACCCAATCAGAGTTTGCTCGATTACAGTGTGACGATGGGTTTACAGGAGTATTGTAGTGTTATTGAAATCATTGAAACTACAAATTAGATTAAAGAAAGACTAAAAAAATGTATTAGGTAAGAAACAAAAAAACTTAAAAACTCTTTTTCCCTATCACAAAATGCTTCTCTATGTAAAAAAAATTGATTGGTTGCATAACGACCTGTGCTACAAAATCAATGTGTTACTTATCCAGTGCGGTGAACGGTGAAAAACAAATTGCCTATCCCAAAAATACTTAAATAAATATTATAAATATTATAAAAAAAAGATTTTAAACCTAATATGGTCCCAATAAACTACAGCTCACTTGTTAAAAAAACATCCTCCGTTTACAGAAAATGTAAAAAAAAAATTGCAATGTTTGGCTTTTATCTGTGTAGCTTTGCATGGCCTGTGCTAGTTGTTATGAGGGGATATTTCTGTCCCCATGTTTTACTATTTCCTTTTGAACTTTGGAAATATTCTAAGTCCATAAAGTTTTGTAATCATTATTTCCATTTTGTGGTCACACGTCTCCTCGCATTGTATATTCCTGATATTGTAACATCTTTATCTTCTAGTCTTTGTAATCAGATGAAACCTCTGAAAACAGAAGACCTCGAGGCCTGTACTGCACTTGTCACCCAGCAGCTCCAGATACACAGTGGAAGACGCTTCTACAAAGAGACCAATCCCAGCCACAATCCTGACCAAGATGAAAAAAGGTAAAAAGATTATATCCGCAAACTTAGCACATTCATTTCACTCTACTCCTATGCTGGCTAGTCAAAGAAATACAGATAAAGGGAAAATATCATCAGAAAATGACTTATTGTTTAAGTCAAGCATTATATACATACACATATATATAAAATATATATATATATAATATATATAATATATGTATATACATGTATTTTTATATATATATATATATATATATATATATATATATATATTATGCATTCCATATTTATATATATATAATCTAATATATAAAGCTGAATGTGTGTATCTGTGTGTGTGTGTATGTGTGTGTGTATGTCCGGGATTGGCTTCCGCACCGTCACAGCTACAGCCACAAAGTTTTGCACACTCACACTTCTGGACCCCGAGAGCGTCATAGGCTATGTTTCGAGGGGAAATTTTAACCCCGCTCTTTACAGTTATTCGCCAAAAAACCTGCCTCCATTAAAGCGAATGGAGCTGGGAGCCACAATGCAGCCAGAACTTCAGAAGAATGCGCAACCATGCCCTTAAATGGAATGTTGGCATGTCACAATGCAGCCAGGGAAAGAGGCAGACACAGACAGGGTAAGAGACAGACATAGACAGGGTAAGAGACAGACACAAAGAGACACACACAGACAAAAAGACAGACTGACAGGGAAAGAGACAGACAGGGAAAGAGAGGGAAAGAGGGAGACAGACAACGAGACAGACACATGGAAAGTGACACATGGAAAGTGACAGAGGGAAAGAGACAGAGGAAAAGAGACAGACAGGGAAAGAGAGGGAAAGAGACACACAGGGAAAGAGACAGACAGGGAAAGAGACAGACAAAGAGAGCGAGAGAGAGAGAGAGATATACAGAGGGGGGAGACAGACAGAGAATGGGAGAGAAACAGAGAGACAGTTAATATCCCAGGCAGCGCCAGGTGCTGGACCCCGAGAGCGTCATAGGCTATGTTGTGAGGCGAAATTTTAACCCCACGTGTTCCAATTTACCAATCAATTTTGCCCCTATCTACATAATGGGGAAAAAGTGAAACGAAAAGTGTATCCGCCCCGTCGCATTTACAATCACAAAATTTTGCACAGACACCTCATGTGACCCAGGGAACGTCGTAGACTATGTTTTGACAGGACAATTTAACCCCGCGCGTTACAGTTACTCTCCAAAAAACATGCCTCCATTAAAGTAAATGGAGCCTGGAACTACAGGTTATTAGTAGGAGCTGTGATTGGTTGCTATAGGAACAAAAGACATTCATAGTATATGAAGCTTATATGTGAGGTAATAAGATGTCGGTGGGGAGACGGATAGAGAGAGACAGACAGAGAGAGACAGACAGAGACAAACGGTGAAAGAGACAGAGAAAAACCTGGAAAGAGACAGACGGAGCACATTACTTGGCCAATTTAGTGAAATCTGTGTGGAATATCTGTCGTGTTGAAATATATATTGTGAAATGCTTCTATTAGCTTAGTTTTTGCCTTTTAATAATTACATTTCTATTTGTTTTGTTGTTTTTGTGTGCACAATAAGTTTTTGTTAATACATTCTATTTTGTTAACAGCAGTTATTAACCCGGGCAAAGCGGGGTAGTACAGCTAGTATATATATATATATATATATATATATATATATAAATACACACAGTGTCATATGAGAAAATAAAATAAAAGTTTCTTAAATAGTTTGTATGTGTGTGTGTGTATATATATATATATATATATGTGCACACTCACACTTCTGGACCCCGAGAGCGTCATAGGCTATGTTGTGAGGCGAAATTTTAACCCCGTGCGTTCCAATTTACCAATCAATTTTACCCCTATCTACATAATGGGGAAAAGTGAAACGAAAAGTGTATCCGCACCGTCGCATTTACAATCATGAAATTTTGCACAGACACCTCATGTGACCCAGGGAACGTCATAGACTATGTTTTGACAGGAAAATGTAACCCCACGCTTTACAGTTACTCTCCAAAAAACATGCCTCCATTAAAGTAAATGGAGCCTGGAACTACAGGTTATTAGTAGGAGCTGTGATTGGTTGCTATAGGAACAAAAGACATTCATAGTATAAGAAGCTTAAATGTGAGGTAATAAGATGTCGGTGGGGAGATGGATAGAGAGAGACAGACAGAGACAGACAGAGAGACTGACCTGGAAAGAGACTGTCCTGGAAATAGACTGACCTGGAAAGAGACTGACCTGGAAAGAGACTGACAGACATGCAGACAGGGACAGAGACAGGGACAGAGACAGGCAGACAGGGAAGGAGGAGACAACCAGTGAGTCAGACAAAGATAGATGGGAAAAGATACAGACCTTGATAGAGACAGACAGGGAAAGAGACAGAGAAATAGAGACAGACAAGGAAAGAGACAGACAGGCAGACAGGGAAAGAGACAGACAGGAAAAGACAGACAAAGAGACGGGGAGACAGACAGGGAAAGAGACAGAGCTAGAAAGAGACAGATGGGGAAAGAAACAGAGAGATAGAGACAGACAAAAAAAGAGACAGACAGAGACAGGCAGACTGGGAAGGAGGCAGACTGGGAAGGAGGCAGACTGGGAAGGAGGCAGACTGGGAAGGAGGCAGACTGGGAAGGAGGCAGACGGGGAAGGAGGCAGACGGGGAAGGAGGCAGACGGGGAAGTAGGCAGAGACAGACGGGGAAAGAGACAGACGGAGCACATTACTTGGCCAATTTAGTTAAATCTGTGTGGAATATCTGTGGTGTTGAAATATATGTTGTGAAATGCTTCTATTAGCTTAGTTTGCCTTTTAATAATTACATTTCTATTTGTTTTGTGGTTTTTGTGTGCAGAATAAATTTTTGTTAATACATTCTATTTTGTTAACAACAGTTATCAACCCGGGTAGTACAGCTAGTGTATATGTGCGTATGTATATATATAGATATATATCATACCGGCTACTGTGACTACTATTGACTGATACTTCACATTACTTATTTACTTATAGTAAATTTGCGATTAGTTTCATTATCATTACACACAATCTTACAATGACAGTTAAGCTATACACAGCTGATAACCCAGGATCTACTTGGATAAAAAAAAAATATAGCTTTCATTGTTTCAAAGGTTATTTTTTTTATTTTTAAATAATAAAAACTATATATTCTTGTTTATTTTCTATTTTTTTCTCCATGTCTTAGCAATGTATGGAGAAGTGGTGCACACAAAATGTGAATAATATCAGTAAAATAGAAAAATAAACTGAAGCTTCTTCTTCATTGCTGTTAACACTAAACAATGTCACAGCTGACCCTGCTCCCCTTCCCTTCGCAATGACCTTTGCACACACTCATTAGATGCTTCAATACAAAAGATATAGTACTGGATGAATTTGTCCTTGACGTGATATGAACCTGGACCTCAGCACTGGAAAACAACAGTGCCCACCATTGAGTATTTGTTAATTCTACTAATATGTATATATATATATATATATATATATATATATATATATATGTGTGCGTGTGTGTGTGTATATATATATATATATATATATATATATATATATATATATATATATATATATTATACATGTGTATATATAAATGTGTGTGTGTGTGTGTGTGTATGTAAATATCTGTCTGTCTGTCTGTCTATCTATCTACTATACAGGGTTAACCAAAAGTAGATGGACAGTAAATGATAACATTTATTTAGAAATTACATATAAAATTATATGTACTAATGCAATACAATACAATTTTATCAACGCAGGTGCTCAGTCTGTTGTCCATCACAGTTTACACAGCTTTGAAGTGTATATTTCTTGCTTTCATAAACCCTATTCCACCTACTGTTCACCTACTTTTGGTTCACTATATATAGAGAGAGCGAGAGAGAGAGAGAGAAAGAGAGAGAGATAGCTATAATGTCATAAATCATACATACAGTGGGTGCGGAAAGTATTCAGACACCTTTGTTTCTCATGAATGTACACTCTGTACCCCATCTTGACAGAAAAAAAAACCGGAAATGTAGAAATTTTTGCAAATTTATTAAACAAGAAAAACTGAAATATCACATGGCCATAAGTATTCAGCCCCTTCTATTCAGCTCAGTATTGAGTAGAAGCCCCCTTTTAAGCTAGTGCAGCCATAAGTCTTCTTGTGAATGATGCTGCAAGTTTTTCACACCTGGATTTGGGGATCTTCTGCCATTCTTCCTTGCAGATCCTCTTCAATTCCGTCAGGTTGGATGGTGAATGTTGGTGGACAGCCATTTTCAGGTTTCTCCAGAGATGCTCAATAGGGTTTAGGTCAGGGCTCTGGCCGGGCCAGTCAAGAATAGTCACAGAGTTGTTCTGAAGCCACTCCTTTGTTATTTTAGCTGTGTGCTTAGGTTCATTGTCTTGTTGGAAGATGAACCTTCAGCCAAGCCTGAGGTCCAGAGCACTCTGGAAGAGGTTTTCTTTCAGGATATCTCTGTACTTAGCTGCATAAAGTACATAAAATGAGTCAAAACACTGTACAGATAATCTTTTTCAGAGGATGCCGTCAGTATACTAGGAAAGTGCAGGAAAAAGTAGAGAACCATCTGTACTTACCGGGTTTTTTACACATAACAGGATTTCCTCTCATAGAGGTCCTGGGTGGCCGCCGGCACTCTTGTGTGACATCAAACACTCTAAGTTCTTGGTCCCGTGGGTTGGCGTGTAGCTGAGAGCGCCATTGGCCAAGGCGTCCTAACTGCGGCATCGCACACTGCACATCCAGCAGGCACACCTGCCTCTGTGACGGGATAGACCTGCACAATGCTCTATTATCGTCTGGATTAGTATTGTGCCTGGAATACTCAGCACACACTGAATCTGAACACCGTATCTTCTGTTACCTTGGTGCATAACACAGATCCAGCAGGCATATCCGCCTCTGTACAGACCCCCATAGTAGTTTGCAACCATCTCCGGCTGATGTTGGAAATCCCCTTTTAAAGAGCATTTACTATTCCTGGAATACTAAAGTATAAAGAGGAAAAGAAAATTCTGGATCTCTAAATCAAGAGTTAGGCCAAGAAAACCAAATTTGTGGAAACCGATGGAAAAATAGAGCTTTGATAGGCACTGTCTCATATAATCCACAATAAATATACATTGTTGTGGGCATATAGTCACCTGTCAGAGCACTATATGTTTAACATGGCTGAGGATATGGCTCCTTTCACCGATACATTTCTCCATCGGTTTTCACTTTGCTCTATTGACTCCAAAAGAGTTCCAGCACTGAGACATTTTTTACATGGGTATTTCCAATAGGCACGTCCTTTCTTCTCTATTATTCTTTATTTTCAAGAGGACCATTATCAGTTCTACTCTAACCTGTTAGGATATAGCCAGCTTCCAACTACCCAGGAATAAAATTGGGATATTCCACTTTATGGTAAAATATATCTTTCTACAAGTCCAATCTTTTGTTGTTCGAAGATTAGCCCTGCACATACAAGAGCTGTTACCTGCATGCTATTTCATCTGAGCGTGCATGTTCATTTCAATGAGAAGAGGAGAAGAAACCACTGCCAGACTTAAAGGGAATCTGTCAGCAGGATTTCATCTCCCAAATTATTTAAATGTGGGAGTAGCTCCTTCAAGGAAAAGTCTAGAAATACCTTTACATGACCAGTTTGTTACTGAGAGATCAGCGTTTGTATTGATGTGTAAATTGCCTTGGTAGTTCTCTCCAGATCTGTTCTCTGCACAGCGCCACCTCCTTCTGCTGACTGATGGCTCCTTTGCTTAAAGTTACACAGCAAAGATGCTAGCAGTCAAGGAAGAGGAGACAGCACTGGGCGGGGAATAGAGCTGGGATGACGGAGTCTTCAGATCTACAAATAGATCTTCAGTCTCATTTGCATATCAACTTAAACGCTGATTTCTCAGTAACGCACTGGCCATATATTTAGTTTGGGGGGGAAATCCTGCTGACAGACTTCCTTGAAGGCTACTGAGCTGAAAATAAAAATGGTCATGTCAATTCTTTTCCGCGTTTTAGTGCGTTTTCCATCCATGCAATGCATTGGAAAAACGCAGCAAAACGCAGTGATCAAAAACGCAGCGAAGCGAGGTAAAAACACATGCGTTTTACTGCTGCGTTTTTGCCGCAGGTGCATTTTTGTGCGTTTTTTAGCTGCAAAAAAACGCACAAAAACGCAGCATCTAAAAAAAGCAATGTGCGCACATAGCCTAACAAGTGAGAGTCCTTCCCCAAACTCCATGAATCTGGCATTTGCCAATAATGGTTGGCCCAGTTTTCTAATCTATAGTCTCTTGTTAGCATTGGAAAACCTCTTTATCATGTCTATTATATCTGTTGATTTTTATATATTTTTTTTATTACTACTAATACTCAAATACAGCAATAATACCTAAAATGTAACTTTTATTAATTCCTCTAAAAATAGGGAAGGATCACCTTGCCTATGCATAAAAATAAAATAAATGCAGGGAATGAACCACCTGCTAGGATTCTCCCAACTTCAAGGGGAAACCAGCAGACCCTGTGAGGTAGCAAACACACCTTAAATACAATTGGTGTTATAGCAATATGAACTAATCAACCGGATGTGCAGTTTATATAACACAGCTGCTTATTCACACTCTATTGATATTATTAACAGCAGCGTCATCCATCAGATTATTAACCACCAGTGAAATAATAGCAAGAAGTCCTAATTAGACCCCAGCTACCAGTGTGATTAGTGATTATTTCACAACCGGTTGATACTGGAAAACAATAACCAGGGATGCAATCACCATAGGTTAACCTGATACTCTCTATCAGGGAACAATCTCACCCAAATCCTAGTGTCTTGTTTCCCAGAGTGTCAGTGTGTCATCATATTCGGCGTAATCCAAAAAGACCTTCATCAAAACGGTCTAGGACCCCTTATGAATAGACCCACTTCTCCTCTCCCAGACTCTCCTCCTCCTGACGCGTTTCCTGTGTATCATTCATCAGGGGAGCTTAAAGGAGTAGACCTAAACTGGGTTATCAGGCGGTCACGGCGTTAGCCCTGTATGCCGTGCCACATACAGGGCTAACGCCGTGACCGCCTGATAACCCAGTTTAGGTCTACTCCTTTAAGCTCCCCTGATGAATGATACACAGGAAACGCGTCGGGAGGAGGAGAGTCTGGGAGAGGAGAAGTGGGTCTATTCATAAGGGGTCCTAGACCGTTTTGATGAAGGTCTTTTTGGATTACGCCGAATATGATGACACACTGACACTCTGGGAAACAAGACACTAGGATTTGGGTGAGATTGTTCCCTGATAGAGAGTATCAGGTTAACCTATGGTGATTGCATCCCTGGTTATTGTTTTCCAGTATCAACCGGTTGTGAAATAATCACTAATCACACTGGTAGCTGGGGTCTAATTAGGACTTCTTGCTATTATTTCACTGGTGGTTAATAATCTGATGGATGACGCTGCTGTTAATAATATCAATAGAGTGTGAATAAGCAGCTGTGTTATATAAACTGCACATCCGGTTGATTAGTTCATATTGCTATAACACCAATTGTATTTAAGGTGTGTTTGCTACCTCACAGGGTCTGCTGGTTTCCCCTTGAAGTTGGGAGAATCCTAGCAGGTGGTTCATTCCCTGCATTTATTTTATTTTTATGCATAGGCAAGGTGATCCTTCCCTATTTTTAGAGGAATTAATAAAAGTTACATTTTAGGTATTATTGCTGTATTTCAGGATTTCATATTGATATACCATACCAGTGGCTGTATTATATACTACTAATACTCACCATTAATTTCCACCATCATCATCACTGTCCCCATTGGGGCTCACAATCTAGATTTCTTATCAGGATGTATTTGGAGTGTTGTCTTTTGAGTGTGGAAGAAAGTCGGCGAACCTGGAGGAAACTTGGGGAGAACATACAAACTCCTTGCAGGTGTTGTCCTTGGTGGGATTTCAACCCAGGACCCCAGCAAACCAATAGTGTTAACCACTGAGCCTTGGAGATGACCATGTGTTACAATATATCCGCTCCCTTTCTGTTTGCACCTTCCTCGATTTATAACAATGTCATCTGTACCTGTGATCATTGTAGATATGATTAGTCCTTTATTATAAAGATGTGATCTCATTATTTTTGCAGCTATTTCTTAAGCTGGGAGGATTTGGCCCAAAACCAAATACAAACATTACTGGACCCGTCAATTATTATTTGAATGCATATATAAAATACACCGGATTACTGTAAAAACAATGGCGTTGTAACCATAGAAACACTTCTTATAACTCTGCGGGGGGAGATAAAAATCAATGTATGAATATTAATAGATACTGTATGTTTAATTGTCACTCAGACATATGAATCTCACACTGGGATATATTAACCCCTTAAGGACCGAGCCTCATTTTCCCAATCTGACCAGCATCAATTTATGTGACAATAACTTCGGAACGCTTCAACATATTCCAGTGATTCCGAGATTTATTTTTTTTTCGTGACACATTGTACTTCATGTAAGTGGTATATTATAATCATTATCATTTGCATTTGTTTATGATAATATCAAAAAGTTTGCAAAAAAAAAAAACAAACAATTTTTAAACTTTGACTTTTTATGCCCTTAAATCAGGTAGTTAGTTATGCAACACAAATAGTTAATAAATAACATTTGCTACACGTCTACTTTACATCAGCACCATTTTTGAAACATAGACGTTAGAAGAGTTAAAAGTTTATCAGCAATTTCCTACAATGTTTCCTACAAAATTTACAAAACCAATTTTTTAGGGGCCACATCACATTAGAAATGACTTTGAGGGGCCTATGTTAAAGAAAATACCAAAAATAACAGTATTTTAAACACTGCAGCCCTCAATGTGCTAAAAACCAGATTTATGAAATGTATTAATCCTTCAGGTGCTTCACAAGAATTAAAACAATGTGGAAGAGAAAAACTAAACATTTTACCTTTTTCCCACAAAAGTGTTGATATAACCCCAAATTTTGCACTTTCACATAGGTAGCAGTAGAAAATGGATCATAAAACTTGTGCAGTTTCTCCTGAGTATGCTGATACCCCATATGTGGTGAAAATCTACTGTTTGGGCTCATGGCGGAGCTCATTTGACTTTTGGAACACAAAATTAGCTGGAATAGATATCGGATGCCATATTGTGTTTGCAGAACAAATCCCCAGGCAGCTGACCCCATTTTGGAAACTATACCTCTCAAGTAATTTGTCTAGATGTTTGGTGAGCACATTTAACCTACAGGGGCTTCATAGAAGTTTATAACATTGAGCCGGAAAAATGCATTTTTTCTACAAAAATGTTTTATCCCCAAATTTTGCATTTCATATGGTTTACAGGAGAAAATGGACCTTACAATTTGTCGTGCAATTTTTCCTGAGCATGCCAATACTCCAAATGTGATGGAAAACTACTGTTTGGGTGTACGGCAGGGCTTTGAAGGGAAGGAATGCTATTTGATTTTTAGAGTGCAAAATTGTCTGGAATTGATTTGTTGATGCCATGATGCATTTTTTCTAGAGCTGCCGAGGTACCAAAACATCACAACACCCCAATAGGGACACCATTTTGGAAATACACTCCTCCAGGAATTTATTTTTGGGTGTGGTGGGCATCTTGAATTCATTGGTGCTTCACAGAATTTTTTAAAATTGAGCCGTGAAAATGAAATATTATGTTTTTTTTCAACGAAAATTATGCTAAAGGCACACATTTTTAATTTTTACAAGGTTAACAGTAGAAAATGGACCAGAAAATATCTTACGCAATTTCTTCTGAGTACGGCAGTACCCCACATGTGATCAGAAACTACTTTTCAGGCACAGTGAGGGAAGGAGCGCCATATAGGTGTACAGATTTGTCTCAAATGGCTTGCGGGTGCCATGTCACATTGGCAGAGACTTATAGTTGCCAGAACAGCAGAATCCCCCATAGGTGACCACATTTTACAATCTACACCTTTTAATTAAATTATCTAGCGGTGCAGTGAGCATATATACACCACATATGTTTCATAAAATCTTATACCATTGGGCGGTGAAGAAAAAAATAATTACATTTTTTACCACTAAAATGTTGTTTTAGCCCAAGATTTTATATTTTCACACAGGAAAATAGATAAAAATGACCGCATAATTATTACACAATTTCTCGTGAACGTGACAATTCCCATATACCCTGCACAGTATAATTTGGCCACATGGCGTGACTCAGGAGTGAAGGAGCGCTATTTGATGTTTGGAGCGCAGTTTCCTAGAATAGTTTGTGGACTTATTTTGCAGAGCTAGAAGAGCAGAAACATCCTTAAAGTGACCCAAATTTGGAAATTACAACCTTTTGGGACTTCATCTACTGGTATAGTGATGATTTTGACTCCCTGGGTGATTTCGAGAAACAAGCAGCAATGGATGAAGCAAAGCTTCCCTGCGCGATGGAATTAATGGCGCTATATAAGTGAATAAATATTATCATTTTCCTTCTACTATTGGCGGTCATGTAGTAATAACATTTTCCTAACTCTCTCAGTCTTTATTATTATTTAAGACATTCTGCAGCCAACACTAAACCATGTAACACACAGGCTCTAGAAGGCAAACAGTGCAACATTTTTAATGAAGGCTAATAAAGACCAGTGGAACCACCAGAATTATGTTGCTGGAAAGAACTGGTTATTAAAAAGCTATAATGTTTTCTTTTTTGTTAAACTTGCCTGTCAATGCTCATTCCTTCTTACGCCATCATTCTGGTCCTTTACCCGGACATTCATTTGTCCTGCTATGAATTTTTTCCTTTTTAACATTCTCAAAATGTAGTGTATTTTGAAGTCTAGGATATCACTTTACACAGGAAAAAAAGAAAAAATAAGTGCACGGCACACTCATTCTCTGTCTGAAGGTCACAGTGGGCGGTCATTGTTCTATGGCCAGTCGCTTTGACTTCAGATGTAGTAGATCTACAATCGTCGTAGGACCTCGTGTGGATTACTTCGGACCTGCAGGGGTGTTTTTGGAGTTAATGAATTGATAAAAGAGGGTGCTTTTTTGTATTTTATTTTGAATAAAGACTTATTCGCAGCTGTGGGTTGTTATTAACCCCTTATGACCTCGATTTCCACTGCACCAGGGCAATCAGGAAGAGCTGGATAAAGTGCCGAGATTGTCACATTTAATGAATGCAGCAATCTCGGGCTGCTGCAGTCTGCTATTTTTATGCTGGGGGGCCCAATAACGATGGGTCTCCCCAGCCTGAGAATACCATCCCCCAGCTGTCGGACTTTATCATGGCTGAGATTCACAATTGGGGGGACCACACGCCAGTTTTTTAAATTATTTATTTAACTAACGTAAAGAAAAAAAAAATAGAAAACATGCGGGGAAAGCAGTGCATATGGATGAGCAATAATGAGTGGTCCGTAACAAGAATAAGTGACCTGGAAGCAGTTACTGATGCACCGGAAACTCTGTAATTATGAAGCGCTTGCTTCATTCTTAATTATTTTGTTTTTTCTTTTTTTTTTCTTTTTTTTCCCGAGTTGCCGAATACAGATCATTAGCCGGAATTCTCTGAGAATTCCGTGCCTGATTCCTGTACTCGGGAACTTGAGAAACCGCTCAGATCTGGTCTATTATAGTCCGGGTCCACCCATCACAGTTGTTATGTCATTGGGTCCAATTCATCAACGATGTTACTCAAAAATTCTAGTGTAAAAAGCATTGAAAAGTGCAAAATTTTGGTGCATTGCAAACACTGTCATATTCCCGGGGTTCACATCACGTTGTGATGTCAAGTGAACCCCGCGTCCAGTCTACACCAGCTTCTGTCTTTCCGCCTTTGGAAAAAACTATTAGTCAACAGGAAGTGAGCAATACAGTTGACACTCACTTCTTGTTGATCACTCGTTTGGTTCGAAGGCAGAAAGACAAAAGCCGATGTTGATTGGACACTGGGTTCACATGACATCACGTGTGAGCTTGAATGTGAACCTTGGCACCGCTGGAATGCTGCCGGTTAGGGAGGTTAGTGTAGGCTGTATAATTTTACCTCTTGGACAATCTCTTTAAAGGAAGTTTGAAAGGGGTTGACCTAGGCCCCTTTGTAGCGGTGAAGAGAAATGGTTAATCATATCAAGACATGTTGATAAATTGTATCATTTGAATGTTGTGGGAACAGTTTTGTCAAGGTTCTGTTCTGTTCCAGCATGACTTGTCACCAGTGCACAAAGCAAGGTCCATGGAGGGTTCGGTGTAGAAGAACTTGACCTCAACATCATTGAAAACATCATAACTGCTCTTCTTGATGAATGAGCAAAAATTCAAACAGACACCTCCAAAATCTTGTGAAATGATTTCCTAGAAGAGTAGAAGCTGTGTTAGCTGCAAAGTGAGGAGGCACAATTGGATAATAATTTCCGTGTATTTAGAATGGGATGCCATAAAAGCTCCTGTAGATGTAATATGTAAGCGTCCCAATAATTTTGTCTACCTAACGTTTGATAGATGTGGGTCCTGCCACTGTAACTCTCATCGATCTCAAAAACAGTGCCGTGACGCGCATCAGCATCAGTAGAGCTACGTCTGAGAATACAAGACTCACTCCAATAATTTGTATAGGACTTCCAAAAATTGCAGGTCATGTTAATAAAATCACCTTCTACTGGTTAATGTAAAAACAAAAAGAACTCAAGATTTTTTTTTATTTATTAAAAACAAAAAATGTTAAGAAAGAACAGAACCAACATATTTTTAAACACTTTTATAATAATAAAAAAAACTAATAAAATGTATACAATGTACGGTAATTTTCCGATTAAACATTTAATTTTCATGACAAAGTAATGTAACAAGCATGGTAGTGTATTATACTCTCCATCCATTATGTCAGTAGCCTGAGTGCCATCATAACCATTAAATACCGTGTTTTCCGAATCGAGATTTCAGATCTTTAATAATAAATAATGTTACTACTTAGCCTCTATTGTCATGAACTTGGTTTCATGTGAACCATACAAATTGTTGCTTTTCTTGTTGCGACATAATGATATACATGAACCGTATTCTTTCGACAAATTTTTTCATGTGTACGGATAAAACCTTTTGAAATGAGTAGATTGGGAAGGATTGCACATGGTTCAATAGTGTCAGACTCAGGGGTGATAATACAATGATCCAACTGAATGCAGTGCAGAAAGAGCGCTGAACAATCATGGAATGAATAATAGTCTTTCCTTGCCCTTAGTTATACAGTCTGTATAATGGTTAGGGATCGTCACTCAAGGTTTCATAGCTTTGTTTTATAACATTTACAGATACAATGTCTATTTATTATTTCCTTTCGTTGTTTGTCATAAAGAATGTATTATCCAGTTAATGTAGCTTGTTCCTTTTTTGTGTGTGTATTAAATCTTGTATTCTGTGCTCTTGTGTGAATTTAAAGTGAAAGACTACAAATTAAAAGGACCTTTTTTTTCTGTTTTTTTTTTTTTAAATAAAAAAAAAAAACAAATAAATTTGATAATCCTGAGTAGTGACCTGAATGTATTGTAAATCAGTGGTTTCCATCCTGTGGCCCCAAGCTGTTCAAAACTTCCGCTTCCAGAAATCCCAGACCATTGCGCCGACAACGTGAACAGAGTCTTTTCTTGTTCTTTAGGGTACGTGCCCACGATCAGGGTTTGCAACCTTTTGGACCCAGCGTATTTTCGCTGCCTCCAAAGCGTGGCATTGGACAGTATCGAGCAGAGTGGATGGGATTTATAGAAATATCTTGTGCCCACTCTTCTTTTAGATGCTCCATAAATGGTTTTGCAGCGCGGCTTTCCGAGCCACAGCATGTCAATTCATTCTTGCCGAGACACTTGTGTTCTGTGTGCGAGAACACCGAAAATCCGCTGCGCCCAGAACCCTTATTGTGGGCACGGAACGCTGCGTTCTCCCGCACAGGACACTAGTTCTTCTGTGGGAGGATGACACCGCATCTAGAACGCAGCGCTTCTTGATCGTGTGCACATTATAGTCCAAGCCGATTTCTAAAAATAAGTTCAGATAAATGTAAAGGTTATATTCGGATCTCAGTGATCAGATTATAGCAATACCATTCGTATTCAATTAGGTATTTTATAGTCAACAAATTCTAATACTATTTTTAGTTTCGAACACAAGTTTTATTAATGGGGTAGCTTTTTCTCCCCCCAATTCTCATTTAAACTGGACCCAACGAGACCTAGATCCAAATAAAAAGTAATGGGGTGGGGAACACAACACTAACATCACAGCTTCTATCCCTCACCAAGCTATGACTAATTGATTTTCAAATGGATACTAGCGAATCTTGATTGACTCATGAGATTATGATGGGGTTTCTCTTTCAAAATCTTCTTACTGATGAGTTTCTCATCTTGTGTTCTTCTTTTTATACACTTTTAATTATGTCAAGTTTTTTTTTATATATATTTCTATGCTTGTACTTTCATTTTCAAGCTCTTTCTTTTGCCCCAAACTCTAAAAGCTCTTTAACATAAACACAGCCTTATTAATGTCAAAGTAACCTCCACATATAAGACTATGGTCAAACTGATGGTACCAGGTGGTAACCAGTAGCCTGTTCTCCACACACTAATCAGTTACTCCTGTGCTGTTACACACTAGCTCCACAGTTTCTTCCCTGTTTTATGGCTTGCTCTCCCTATCTCTGTAGTTAAGCTGTGAACTGTGGCGTCATGTCGCTATCAAGATGCACCATTAAATGGCTGCTACATTTCTTGCTTCTGCTTTTATACAGGCTACATATAGTACAAGGTAGTTACTTCTGATTGAATTTGGTATATCGCGTGATGTGATACCTGCAAAGTATTATGAGAAGGCTTGCCTGGCCGCACCCAAGGTCATATGTTCCTTCTTCGATTCGCATTGAATTGAATTTTTACTTATCTCTTAATTGTACAGGGACACAACAAAATGAGTAATATCATGTAATTATATGTGGTTTGTCATTATGTATGTAATTACCTGGGAGTAAACAGTGAAAAATCTTGTTATTTAGGAGATATCTCAAAACAAAAATGGATCTAAAACTATGGCTCCAAACTCATTACAATCTTGATGAGGAGACATCCTGAATTCATGTGGGGTATGCCTTTATATGTGCCTCATTACAAATATTACTCAAATGACTGGAGTAAGACTTGTGGCTAAACACTAGAAGTCCCAGAGAGGGGTCATTTAACATTTCTACCTTTGGAACCCAGAGACGGGTCGAATGACCTAAAGGATTTTAGCTAACATCCTATAATCACCGTCTTTTGTTCTGTAATTAAGGCCATTACTGTCGTACCACAGGAGGTTGTTGTTTTCCAACCTCCTGTAGTGCGACAGTAATGGCCTTAATTACAGTTTGGACTAAGGGTCATTTGACCCTCTTTCGGGACTTCAGGGAGGAGCTCAAAATTTCTGGGACTTCTAGTGTTAAGGACCAGCACTGCTCATCATAAATTTGACTAGTGGGGGTTGCATGCCCCTGTTCTGCTCTAGCTCCATCCTCTTTGATGGAGATGTGCAAAAATGGCATCAGAACACCAGAAGTTGCAAAATACTAGCGCAGTGTAAATTTTGCAACTTTTCAAAGGTTTCGTTTTTTTTTACAGCATTCTGGTGTAAAAGCTTTGAAGTCTATGAATTTAAAAAGGGGTTTTCCAGGTTTGAGATACATGTTTTAATCTGTGACTTCTGATTGGTGAATCCTTACCGTGTGCATACAGAGTAGCCGAAGATAATCCATTCTACACATGCCCACCAGTATGCAGATTGTGCACTTGACCACCTGCTCGACCTTTCAATGGTGGTGAATCTTGACAGTGTTTGTATTGCACAATGTCAGGGTTTGTCAATCTGCGGTTATATTTGCAGAAATGTAGCTCAAGCCAGGAAAAACCCCTTTAAAAACAAAAACTCCCTGTGTAGATTAACATCCACATACTTAGCTAATGTATAAAGATCCCTCTGTATCTCTCAGTATGTGAGTAGCTTGCTTTCCAGTGACACGTGTAAAAAAAGGCCCTTGAGAGCCAATAATTTTGACTTCCTGTGTCGCAAATTAATGACCGATTTGCTTTTTCATCAATTGTAAATATTTGTCGTTGAAGACTGTTCCTGATTGCATCAAAACTTCAGTGGCGTGGGCCGTGATTTCATAGAATCATAGAATGGTAGAGGTGGAAGGGACCTCAAGGGCCATTGGGTCCAACCCACTGCGAGTGCAGGCTTTCCTAAATCATCCCATATATGTTTATCCAATTTCTGCTTGAAGATTTCCATTGATGGAGAGCTCACCACCTCCCGTGATTGCCTGTTCCACTCCCTGACTGCTCTCACTGTCAGAAAGTTTTTCGTAATATCTAGTCTTAATCTTCTTCCTTTTAGTTTCATCCCATTGTTTCTTGTTCTTCTTTGTGTTAATGAGAATAGGGTAGTTCACTCTGCACTGTGACTTCCTTTCAGATATTTGCAGACCGCTATTAAGTCTCCTCTCAGCCTTCTCTTTTTCAAACTAAACATCCCAACTTCTTTTAACCGATCTAAACATGACATGGTTTGCAGACCTTCTACCATCTTGGTTGCTATTATCTTCTTCTCCAATATATTGATGTCTTTCTTGAATTGGGGTGCCCAGAACTGTACACAGTATTCCAGGTGGGGTCTGACAAGGGCAGAGTATAGGGGAATAATTACCTCATTTTATCTAGATTCAAAGCTTGTCTTGATACATCCCAGAATTTTGCTGGTCTTTTTAGCTGCAGCTCCGCACTGTTGGCTCATGTTCAATTTGGGATCCACTATTATGCCCAAGTCCTTTTCCCCCTATGCTATCACCTAGTTCTATTCTTCCCATACTGTATATGCTTTTTACATTTCTTTTACCCAAATGTAGGACTTTGCATTTGTCCTTGTTAAAAACCATTCTGTTCTCCTCAGCCCATTGTTCGAATGTGTCTAGATCCTTTGGAATACGCTCTCTTTCCTCTCTAGAGTTTGCTACTCCTCCTTTATTAGTATCATCTGCAAATTTTATGAGTTTCCCAAAAATTCCGTTATACAGGTCATTTATAAAGATATTAAACAGCACTGGCCCCAGGACAGAGCTTTGCGGCACCCCGCTTTTAACTTTTCTCCAGGTTGATGTGTATCCATTTAGTATTACTCGTTGCGCCCGATCATTAAGCCAGTTGTAAATCCATCTAACTGATTTTTTGTCAAATCCATACTTGATAATTTTTTCATTGAGGATGTCATGTGATACTTTATCGAATGCCTTACTGAAGTCAAGATATACTATATCCACAGCATTCCACTGCTCCAACCATTCAGTGACTTTGTTGTAGAAGAAAATCAGGTTGTTCTGACAAGACTTATTGGTCATAAAGCTGTACTGGCTAGTGCTTGACTAGACCGTCCAAGGATTAGACATCATTGATATATAGATATTCTATTGTATGTTTTTTTCACAAAGGTGGAACTTTGTTAGGAAATTTGTCATTGTGTGAAGGGGTTTGTTACTTGGTTCAGATTTCTGAGTACACCGAAATGTTAATCTTCCTGAAAATATAGATCATAGAGTATTTAAGTGCAAAACCCTAAAAATCTTGACTGACAGAAGCTACATGAGATGGGAAAAAACAACAATTATTTTTTTTTTCAACTCCAAAAGACACTAAAATAAATCAGATTTTTAATTTAGATGGCTGATACATTATTATACAAACACAAGATAGAAATCTTATTTTTTAGTGAAACTGCTTGCTTTTTTTTTTATTACAGGAAAATCTCAACATCATTGCAGGAGCATCTGCTTGGCCATATAGCTTTCTTGAAAGAACGTGGGATTTTGAAAGGCGGTGTTCCAGCAGGTTTTTCTACCGTATTGATGCTGCATGATGAAATGAAATCTCAGCAGGTAGGAGATGCCTATTTTGATAATCAATGTGCCTTGTTTTTTTAACAAGTTGCAACACTTTTTGTGAGGAGAGAAGTCTTCCATGTTTAACTATTTTTTTCACAGCACGTTCTTGGATCACATTGGGAAAAATAAGATGAAATGTGACTGTTTCCAATAATATTGAGACATCTGCCTCTGTAAAGATTATGTCTATCCATCTCTATTTCTTTACCTATGAAAACAGGAAATGTATAATTCCCCGTCACTTACATGCATGCACCATCTGTGAAAAACGGGTACTAGTTATAGCAGTCTGCATTTGGCAATGTAGAGCAGTGCTTCTCAAATTGTGATCTGAATATTTATCTTGGCAACACAATCGACTCACCTTGTGCTTATTATAAAGTATTATTACTCACCTGTCCCAGTGCTGAGTGCTGCATTGCACCCATTCTCCTGCTGGTCCAGTCACTACTGCGCATTGGGTTGCCATGCAGCTTGACATTCTCCTATCACATCATCATTCCAGGTCACTCAAATATACACAGAAACAAAGACCTTAATTTTTGGAGACTTGTCCTGTAATTTTTGGAGACGAGTCCTATGGTGTGACAAAACTAAATTGAACTGTTTCTCCATAATGACCATCGTTACATTTGGAGGAAAAAGGGAGAAGCTTTGAAGCCTAAGAACACCATCCCAACAGTAAAACATGGCAGTATCATGTTGTGGGGTTATTTTGATGCAGGAGGGACTGGTGCACTTCACAAAATAGATGGCATCATGAGTAAAGACGATTATGTGGCAAAACTGAAGCAACATCTCAAGACATCAGCCAGGAACTTAACTTAAAGCTTAGGTGGAAATGGGTCTTCCGAATGGACAATGACCTGAATCATACTGCCAAAACTGGTTACAAAGTAGCTTAAGGATAACAAAGTCAATGTATTGGAGTGGCAATCACATAGATTGATCTCAATCCTATTGAAAATTTATGGGCAAAGCCGAAAAGGCCAATGCGAGCAAGGTGACCTACAAACATGGCTCTGAGGAGGAATGAGCCCTACCTTCCTACCAACTATTGTGAGAAGCTTGTGGAAGGAGATCCGAAACGCTTGACCCAAGTCATACAGTGTAAAGGCAATGGTGCCAAATATTAAAACTTTACTAAACTTTTGACTTTGCAGAAAGTAATAAAAATGCCTTAAAATATTCTCTCTCATTATTCTGGCATTTTGCAAATCTAAAAAATCTTGGTAATCCTAATTGACCTAAAATGGGATAGGTTTATTCTGATTTCATGTCTGATGGTGAGAAAAACATGCAAATGTGTCTTTTTAGATAGTGCATGTAAACTTCTGGTTTCAACTGTATATTAAGTGCATAGAATTTATAGTCTTATTAAATATAAAACATATGCATATGCCAGTGAACAAAGAAATACTCAATAATTGGCTTAAGCTCAATCACTATCGTCTTTTTCCAAAAATAAGCCATAGCAGGAATTTTCAGCATTTTCGGCATAAGGCTTAAATATAAGCCCTATCCCCAAAAATAAGCCCTAGTCGGGGTTCAATAATAAAGTGTTCATGCAGCTAAAAAAGTTAAAGAATACTGCAGGACACTTCATTATAGAAAGGAGACATGCCCAAAAGAGAGAATAAAGAAGACAGAAGACCCCACAATCATACTCACCAGACGCTGTACGGGAGTACCTGAGGTGGAACACACACCCACACACATCAGATCGAACAAACACACACATCAAATTACGCACACACACATCAGATCGCACACACTCACCAAATTCGGTGATACCGATCTGCTGAATCTGGCCATAAATGCGTTCCATCGCAGGTCATCGCACTCCACTGCACTGCATCCCATCTTCCCCTGCTGGCCAGAAGCAATCGGTATGTGGTGAGTGTGTGTGTGCGCGCGATCTGATGTTTGTGTGCGATCTGATGTGTGTGTATGAGTGTGTGCAATCTAATGTATGTGACTGTGTCAGCCAGAAGCAGGAGAGGACCACTGTGGAGCACACCTGCTGGGAGACCCTGCAAAGATCACAGAAGGACCTGGGAACCACGCAGACACCCTGGGTCTGGTAAGTATGATTCTCCTGGGAAGGAGGTCTGCCTTTTTTGGGGGGGTAGACTTTTCCCTAACTGTTTCCCCAAAAATAAGCCCTAGGATATTTTTCGGGGCAAAAATAATATAAGACAGTGTCTTATTTTCGGAGAAACACGGTATAACAAGATTAATAACTACCAAGACACATAAACACGAGTGAGCTAAAGTGCTGAAGGAGAAAAAATATGTGGCGAATACATTCAACATGAATTTAACTGGGGTAGCAGTGTAGATACGTGAATTTCTGCCCTCCATCACTCACAAACACTTCTCACTGCAAAAGTCTTAAAAATTCTCTATGACCTTGCTTGTTAGTGCACCTAAAGGATGTTACTAAAAGTGTGAGTTTTTCATTTTGAGAACATGCTGTCTTTATTTTTAGTTCTTCCCCTTTGTGATACTGCAGAGCTCTTAGCAGTGATGTGACTAAAACAGCATTAACTTCCATCCTGTTCTCAGTAGTGCTTCAAAAACATTGATAGTCCTTTAACAATGTCACTATGTTTGGATCCCATAGTGTACAATATTTGTCTTCCTTACCAGAACTTTGCAGATGCAATTTCCAAGCAGTATGCTGGAAGACTATTCAACTTCATCATCCTTTATTATTGTGCTATTCCTTACTTCCGTGACCAGAACCACCTAGAAGTAGATTAGATACATTGTCCTGTTGTGAATGTCAGTTATGCTTTAGCTGCTGTGAGGCTCCCGCTTGTGGCCAGGAATGGTTTGGACAGAGACCAGGTGTGCTGGAGCAATGGGCGTTCCCATTTCTAACTCTCTGCCTATTTAAACCTTGGTCTGCTAGCAGGCTGAGCCGGTTCTCATTTGTTCTTCAGTTTACCAGCCTTCTCATCTTGCTCCAGACCACATCTACCCCAGATAACTGCTTAGTTGTTTCTTATGTTGTTTTGTTCTTTTTGTTCTTATCTGGGTTTGTCATTTGCTGTGGTTATTGTCAGTTCATTAGCTTGCAGGAATCTTCCCTCTCTGTGCTTAGCTGGGAAGCTCCCTGCAGCTATGTTTGGAGTATTTGCTCCTATAAGTCCATGTGTTTATTGCTTCTTGAATTTGTAATTGTTTCTGCTTTCTGTTCATTGGTTTGACAAGAACGCCTGATATAGGACAGAGTTCAGATCGTGCGATCTGAGGACTTTTTGTACTATCAGGTATTTGGATTTTGGTAGGGTTTTTCTCTGGCCACCATCAGCCCCTTTCCTATTTTTTCCTATTTAGTCAATGGGGTCTCACCTTTGCTAATAGTATCATCCATCTGTGTATTGTGTTTTCCTATATCACCGTAGTCTTTGAATGTGGGGGGCTTGCTATACCTTTGCGGTCTATTTCTGAGGCAGAGAGTTATTCATCCTTTCTTCCTTTAGGATAGCTAGATCTCCGGCTGGGTTTGCGATGCATAGGATGTTAGTTCACACCTCAGCTACTTCTAGTGTTGATGGTTAGTAAGGGGATGGCGGCCAGATTAGTTGCCAATGCTTTTGTCACCTTTTTTGCCAATGATCTATTGTGATCTTCCATGGTTCCGGATCATAACTTTGTCCCTTGTTGAAATCAAAGCTATGTCTGCCTACATTTAATAGAATTTGGAAGGGGGCTTCATCTGGAAATCTACATCTTCTGCCAGGGCAGGGTTCTTCATGAAGAAGGCAAATCACTTAAACCAGTGTTTTTCAACTCCAGTCCACCAAGAGATCAGGTTTTCAGGATTTCCTTAACCCCATTACGACCGCGTTACGTTTTAAAACGGCACTAAAAATGGGTCCTTATTCCTTTCTGCCGTTTTAAAACGGCGGTCGGAAAAAAGGGTCTAGCGCCCCCCAGAGTCAGAAAATTTCCAGGGTCTCAGCTGCCGGGGGTAGCTGAGACCCTGGAGATCATGATTCGGGCCGGTTTTTCCGGTCCCCAGTCACGTGATGACCAGTATACACCGTATACCGATCATCAAGTTATAGTAAATGACAGCGCCGGTAAAAAATGATTTATCTCCCATCTGGCATGATCAAACATGCCAGATGGGAGATAAATCTTTTTCCCGGTTCCCTCCGGTCCCCTCGGTATCCCCAAAGTGCCCCCCCGACCCCCAACCCCCTCCCGAAAATCCAAGATGGCCGCGCGCATCGGCGAGCACAGCAGCGCGCCGGCCGCATTTACACTGTTCCTATGGTTTCTGTCGTATGTGCCATAACACATGCGACAGAAACCTTCTGCCTAGGCCCTGCCGGGTCCCCCCCTATCCCCCCCGGTGTTCCCCGGTGTCATACATACCTGTCGGAGCGCTGATCCCCCGCGGCCCCCTCCTCCGGCTCCTTCACAGCAGACGCCGGTCACATGTGCCGAGCAGCTGACAGCTTCCTGTGTTCAGGACGCTGGCTGCTGCTGCTGCTGCTCGGCACTGTGCAGCTGTGACCCAGGGAGGGTGGGTGCAGATTCTTTGCACCCACTCTCCTCAAATGGAGGGTCTGCCCTCCTAGAAAATGGGGGATACGTTCCCTGAACGTGTCCCCCATATTTTAGAAGGTCCAGAGTCGACGTGGGACGTCCAAATGGATTACAGTGGATTTTTTTTTTTTCTTTTCAATAAATTGGTCAATCAGGGAATGCTTTGGGGAGTGTTTTTTCAAATAAATTTTTTTTTGTTGTCAATTTTTTATTTTATTACTGTCAATTAGTTATGTCGGGTATCTGATAGACGCCGTGACATAACTAATTGCTGGGCTTGATGCCAGGTGACATTACACACCTGGTATCAACCCCATTTATTACCCCGTTAGCCAACGCACCAGGGCGCGGGATGAGCTGGGGCGAAGCGCCAGGATTGGCGCATCTAATGGATGTGCCACTTCTGGGGCGGCTGCGGCCTGCTATTTTTAGGCTGGGAAGAGTCCAATAACCATGGCTCTTCCCATCCTGAGAATACCAGACCCCAGCTGTCAGCTTCACCTTGGCTGGTGATCTAATTTGGGGGGACCCCACGTTTTTTGTTTTTTTTAATTATTTATTTATAAATAATTAAAAAAAAAAAAACAGCTTGGGGAGCCCTCCAAATTGATCACCAGACAAGATGAAGCTGTCAGCTGTGGTTTGCAGGCTACAGCTGTCTGCTTTACCCTAGCTGGCTATCAAAAATAGGGGGGACCCCACGTCATTTATTTTAATTCTTTTTTTTTTTTTGGGCTAAATACAAGGCTAGGCACTCTTTAGTGCCACATGAAAGTCACTGAAGGGCGCCAGCGTAGAATATGCAGGGGGGTGGGACGTTATATATGTTTGACATCTATCCATTCATCCATTGTAGCATTTTACGCTGTGTGCCCACAATCAGGGTTTGCAACGTTTTGGGCGCAGAGTGTTTTCCCTGCGTCCATAACGCTGCGTTGTGCAGTAGAAGCACAGTGGCAGGATTTTTAGAAATCCCATGCCCACTGTGCTTCTTTTCTCCGCAGCATAAACCGACCTGTGGTGCAGCTTCCCGAGCCTCAGCATGTCAATTTATGCTACGGAGATGAGTGTTCTTTGCAGGTAGAATAGAACTAAAGTCCACAGCAGCCTGAACCCAAATCGTGGGCATGGGCAGCTGCGTTCTCCCGTGGACAACACTCACATTTCTGCAGGAGGCTGACACTGGGTACTAGACGCCGTGTCGCTGGATCATGGCCACATAGCCTAAAGGCTACTTTACACGCTGCGATATCGGTCCCGATATCGCTAGCGTGGGTACCCGCCCCCATCTGTTGTGCGACACGGGCAAATCGCTGCCCGTGCCGCACAACATCGCGCAGACGCGTCACACATACTTACCTGCCCGGCGACGTCGCTGTGACCAGCGAACCGCCTCCTTTCTAAGGGGGCGGTCCGTGTGGCGTCACAGTGACGTCACTGAGCGGCCACCCAATAGAAGCGGAGGGGCGGAGATCAGTGGCCGGAACATCCCGCCCACCTCCTTCCTTCCTCATAGCGGCCGGGAGGCAGGTAAGGAGAGCTTCCTCGTTCCTGCGGCGTCACACATAGCGATGTGTGCTGCCGCAGGAGCGACGAACTACATCGTTACTGCTGCAGTAACGATAATCGAGAATGGACCCCCATGTCACCGATGAGCGATTTTGCACGTTTTTGCAACGATGCAAAATCGCTCATCGGTGTCACACGCAGCAACATCGCTAATGCGGCCGGATGTGCGTCACCAATTCCGTGACCCTAACGACTCCGCATTAGCGATGTCGCAGCGTGTAAAGCCCCCTTAACAGTGAGAAATTTGTTGCTACAGCAACATTTTTGTGAAGTACCTGTGGATTCAAAATGTTCACTATACTCCTGAATAAAATCCTTGAGGGGTCCAGTTTCCAAAATGAGGTCACTTGTGGGGGGTTTCTGATGTATAGGTACCCAAGGGGCCCTGCTAATGTGACATGGTGCGCGCAATTTACTTCAACTTTTCCAAAATTCAAATGGTGCTCCTTCCATTCCAAGCCCTCCCATTTATCCAAAACAAAGGTTTTTGGCCACATGTGGGGTATCCCTGCGCTCACAAGAAATTAGATAACAACCTATGGGGTACATGTTTTGTTGTTGCCTCTTGAAAAAGTGAAAAATGTGTCGCTAAATCAACATTTTTGTGAAAAAAATGAAAATTTCAATATGGCAACCTAAGCTTATCAAATTCTGTGAAGTATTCGTGGATTCAAAATGCTCAATATACACCTAGATTAAAGCCTTGAGGGGTCTTATTTCCAGAATGGGGTCACTTGTGGGGGACCTCCACTGCTTAGGCACCTCAGGGGCTCTCCTAATGCAACATGGCGTCCGCTATTGATTCCAGCCAATTTTGCAGTCAAATTGCACTCCTTCTCTTCTGAGCCCTGTAGTGTGCCCAAACAGTTGATTTCCACCACATACAAGATATCAACAAACTCAGGAGAAATTGCGCAATAAATTTCATGGTGATTTTTTTCCTGTTACCCTTGTGAAAAAAAAAGCTACCTGGTTGTAGTAACAATTTTGTGGTAAAATTTTATTTTTTTATTTTCATGGCTCAACGTTATAAACTTCTGTAAAGCACCTGGAGGTTCAGGGTACTCACCAAACATCTAGATAAATTCCTTGAGGGGCCTAGTTTCCAATATGGGGTCACTTGTGGTGTTTTTTTGCTGTTTACGTACCTTAGGGGTCCTCCAAATGCGACATGGTGCCCGCAATCTTTTTCAGCCAAATATCCTTTCCAAAATTCAAATATTGTTCCTTCCGTTCCAAGCCCTCCCATTTCTCCAAACAAAGGTTTCAGACCACAAGTGAGGTATCACCGCGCTCATAAAAAAGTGGGTAACAAACATTGGGGTCAAATTTTTGGAATTACCTCTTGAAAAAGTGAAAAAATTGATGCTAAAGCAACATTTTTGAGAAAAAAATGAAAATTTTCAATGTGACAACGTATTGTTATCAAAATCTGTGAAGTACCTGTGGATCCAAAATGCTCACTATACCCCTAGATAGAAGCCTTAAGGGGTCTAGTTTCCAAAATGGTGTCACTTGTGAGGGGTTTCTGCTGTTTAGGTACCTTAGCGGACATGTAAATGCAACATGGTGCCCGCAATCTATTTCAGCCAAATTTGCTTTCCAAAATTCAAATATTGCTCCTTCTGTTCCGAGCCCTCCCATTTGTCCAAACAAAGGTTTCTGACCACATGTGGGGTATCACCGCGCTCATAAGAAAGTGGGTAACAAGTTTTGGGTTCATTTTGTTGTGTTATTTCTTCTAAAAGTGAATAAATTTGGGGTAGAGCAACATTTTAGGTAAAATGTTTATTTTTTGCTTTTTTTCATTCCACTTTGCTTTAGTTCCTGTGAAGCACCTGAAGGGTTACTAAACTTCTTGATGTGGTTTTGAGTACTTTGAGGGGTGCTGTTTTGAGAATGGTGTCACTTTTAGGTATTTTCTGTCACCCAGGCCTCTCAAAGTCACTTCAAATGTGATGTGGTCCCTAAAAAAATGGTTTTGTGAATTTTGTTGAAAAAATGGGAAATTGCAGATGAACTTTGACCCCTTCTAACTTCCTAACCCCAAAACATTTTGTTTCAGAAATTGTGCTAATGTAAAGTAGACATGTGGGAAATGTTATTTATTAACTGTTTTGTGTGACATAACTCTCTGGGTTAAGGGCATAAAAATTAAAAGTTTGAAAATTGCAAAATTTTCAAAATTTTCATCACATTTCCGATTTTTTCACAAATAAAAGCAAAAAATATCGTTCTAAATTTATAACTATCATGAAGTACAATATGTCACGAAAAAACAATGTCAGAATCACCGGGATCCGTTGAAGCGTTCCAGAGTTATGACCTCATAAAGTGACACTGGTCAGAATTGCAAAAAATGGCCTGGGCATTAAGGACAAAACTGGCTTCGTCCTTAAGGGGTTAATATTGCACAGGTGATAGAATTATTCCCTGTGTAATAGTGAGGAAATCCTGAAAACCCATCACCTGTGCAATACTGTGGAAAACCTCAAATCATGATCTATTGGTGGGCCTTGAGGACTGGTGTTGAGAAGCACTGCCTTAGAACATGTATTACCTATCAGGGTTTAAACAAAATCACAATAAGGTTATGTTCACACACTGCGTTTTTTACCCGCGTTTTTAGCCCGTTTTTGCTGCAGAAATTTCTTGAGAAATTCTTATAACCTTTCTGCAGACATTTCCTAGCAAAACCTATGGCAAAAAAAATTAGCTATGCGCACACTGCGTTTTTTTTCTTAAGAAAATTCTTTCAGTAGATTTTCTTAAGAAAAAGAATGAGCATGTCATTTCTTTTCTGCAGCTAACTGCGATATTTCACTCCATTGACTCTAATGTAATCATGAAATAGCGCAGGAATAACGCAGGTAGCAAGTGATGTGCGTTATTCCTGTTTTATTCCTGCGTTATACCTGCGTTATTCCCGCGTTTTTTCGCATTTTCGGGACATAGTGTACATCTCTGCCCTGCGTTTTGCAAGGAAGTGATGTCACTAGGACAGGAAGACGAAGAAGAAGAGAAAAAAAAAAGCGTGGGCTTCGCTGTATTTTTACCGTCCAGCCGAGGTAAACACACAGCGGCGACCTGGTATTCTCAGGCTGGGGAGGGGAAGGGCCAGGGTTAATGCCCCCCCGCCCCCCACCTCCTCCCGCAGCCCAGAATATCAGCCCGCAGCTGCCTCGGGACTGTCGCATCCATTATGCGGCAGTCCCGGAGTGTTCCCGGCTCTTCCAGATGCTGTGATGCGGTGGCAATCCAGGTAATAAGGAGTTAACGGCAAGCAATAGCTGCCGCTAAGTCCAAGATTAGTAATGGCAGTGTCTATGACACGCCGTCACTAATCTGTAAGTGAAAGTAAAGAAACTCACACACACCAAAAAATCCTTTATTTTGAATAAAAGACAAAATGCCCTTGTTTCTCCACTGTATTAAACCCCCCGAAACACACAGCTCCGACGTAATCCACAGCGATGTCCCGCGGCGCTTCAAGCTCTGCTCCAGCTGCGTGTGACAGTTCTCCACGCAGCCTCGGTCAGCGAGTGCTGAATGCGGCTCCTGAGCGAGGTGCAGAGGTGACTCCAGGACATTTCTCACGGTAGTGATTACACTACCGGCCGCGAGAAGTGCAGCATGTGTGGGGGAAAACATCATAAATAAAGCTGGAATATCTATCCCTCTATTATCTATCTATCTATTATCTATCTTTCTATATTATCTATCTATCTATACCCCCTAAATATCTATCTATTATCTATCTATATCTATCTATTATCTATCTTTCTATATTATCTATCTATCTATGTATCCCTTTATTATCTATCTATCTATCTATCTATCTATTCCCCTAAATATCTATTATCTATCTATCTATCTATCTATCTATCTATCTATCTATCATCAATCTTTCTATCCCTCTATCTATCATCTATCTATCTATCTCTGTATTATCTATCTATCTATTTTTTTTTTCTTTCATTTTCAACGTGCTTTATTGCTGTAAAGGCATTAAAAAACGCAGGGACCAACCTGAAAAAAAAACGCTCCGAAAACGCATTGGAAACGCACCAAAAAGGCACCAAAAAGCACATGCGTTATTGGTGCGTTTTTAACGCAGGTGCGCTAATCCTTCTCTCTCAAGAAATTTCTTAGGAAAAATCATTTTTCTAGTGTGAACATAGCCTAAAAGTTTTCAACTTTTTGCCTCTTATCTCTGAACTCTTCGATGTGATCAACGCCGCTTATATCTTAACTGACCTTTTTCTTCATGAGGCTCACATTGTTATTATCTACACCAAAGAGGGAGATAAATGGAAAGCGGCAATCAATATTTCAGATGACAATTACCAATATCTGGTCATGCCATTTGGGCTTTGCTATGGTTTTCCTATGTTCCAATACTTCTTAAGGAAGAGCTTCTGAGATGTACTGAATCAATAGGTACTATGGAATCTGGACAATATTTTATTGCACTCATAAAATTTGTACTTTCATCGACAGCGCACTTGTTATATTTTCCACAGATTGCAGCAGGTTTATCTGTGTGCAAATCTAGAAAAATGCTTATTTGAATGTCAGGTGGTGCCAATTTAAGTAAAGGCGTATCAATACAGTGTGTCAACCCATATCCTGTCCACCGCCATTAACTTGAGAACGGCGGCAGCTGTAGGCATAGAAGTGGTGTCTACACTGGGTGCAGACTTAATAGGCAAGTTGTATTTTAGCAGATTTTTTTTATTATTGATCAACAACTATGTTCTCAATCATCCCAAAAGACTCATAAACATCAAAGCTTAATATTTTTGGAAGTTGGAGTGGGTTGATTTTTAGATTTGGCTATCTTAGGAGGATATCTGTTTGTGCAGGTAACTATTACTGTGCAGAATTATTAGGCAACTTAATAAAAACCAAATATATTCCCTTCTCACTTGTTTATTTTCACCAGGTAAACCAATATAACTGCACAAAATTTTGGAAATAAACATTTCTGACATGCAAAAACAAAACCCCAAGAAATTAGTGACCAATATAGCCACCTTTCTTTATGATGACACTCAACAGCCTACCATCCATAGATTCTCTCAGTTGCTTGATCTGTTTACGATCAACATTGCATGCAGCAGCCACCACAGCCTCCCAGACACTGTTCTGAGAGGTGTACTGTTTTCCGTCCCTGTAGATCTTACATTTTATGAGAGACCACAGGTTCTCTATGGGGTTCAGATCAGGTGAACAAGGGGGCCATGTCATTATTTTTTCATCTTTTAGACCTTTACTGGTCAGCCACGCTGTGGAGTAGTTGAATGCATGTGATGTAGCATTGTCCTGCATAAAAATCATATTTTTTTGAACGATACCTGTACCACTGCTTGAAGAAGTTGTCTTCCAGAAACTGGCAGTATGTCTGGGAGTTGAGCTTCACTCCATCCTCAACCCGAAAAGGTCCCACAAGTTCATCTTTGATGATACCAGCCCATACCAGTACCCCACCTTTACCTTCCTCGCGTCGGAGTGGAGCTCTTTGCCCTTTGATCAGCCTCTGGCCCATCCATCTGGCCCATCAAGAGTCACTCTCATTTCATCAGTCCATAAAACCTTTGAAAAATCATTCTTAAGATATTATTATGTTTCTTGTTCAAAGGTGGTGGTTTTTCAGCCTTCCTTACCTTGGCCATGTCCCTGAATATGGCACACCTTGTGCTTTTTGATACTCCAGTAACGTTGCAGCTCTGAAATATGGCCAAACTAGTGGCAAATGGCATCTTGGCAGCTTCACGCTTGATTTTCCTCAATTCATGGGCAGTTATTTTGCACCTTTTTTGCCCAACACGCTTCTTGCGACCCTGCTGGCTATTTGCCATGAAACGCTTCATTGTTCGGTATCACGCTTCAAAAGTTTGGCAATTTCAAGTCTGCTGTATCCCTCTGCAAGACATCTCACAATTTTGGACTTTTCAGAGCCCGTCAAATCTCCCTTTTGACCCATTTTGCCAAAGGAAAGGAAGTTGCCTAATAAGTATGCACCCCTTATATAAGGTGTTGATGTTATTACACCACACCTCTCCTCATTACAGAGATGCACATCACCTGATTTACCTAATTGGTAGTTGGCTCTCAAGCCTATACAGCTTGGTGTAGGACAACATGTATAAAAATATCATGTGATCAAAATACTCATTTGCCTAATAAATCTGCACACAGTGTAGGTATAGTAAAGTAGCCATGCGCTACACAATGAAACCACTTATAGCGCCACCTGGTGGAAAACAAACGGAATTTGCATTTTTATCTCAAAAATGGAACGAGATAGAGAAAAAAAGTGAGTTAAAATATTGTAGGGCATCATCAATTCAATACGAATAGACACCTTGCATACAGAAATGCTATATGAAACCCATGATCCCCCAAAACATTGAATGCTGGTCACGCATATGGCGCTCATTTAACTTTGATGCACAAAGTGGCCACCGTCAGCTGCAATGCACATCTGGACTCTGGACAGCATACTGTATCTTGCTGCACGTTGTGCAATATGGTAGATGACACGTTTGCACAAGTATCTGTGATTCGTCGTCGTAGGTCCTGCAATGTTGGTGGAGGGGTCGCATACACCTGCTGTTTGATGTGACTTCACAGAAAGAAGTCCAATGGGGTCAAGTCAGGTGAGCGTGGAGGCCACTCCCCGCAGCCACCATACCCAATGAATTGTAGGAAGATCTCCATGAGGTATTGCTTCACATCCACAGCCTTGTGAGTTTTACACGTTCTAATCATAGCATTTCTGTATGCAAGGTGTCGATTCGTATTGAATTGATGATGCCCTACAACTTTGTAATTCCCTTTATTTCTCTATCTCGTTCCGTTTTCAAGATAAAAATGCTAACACCGTTGTTTTCCACCAAGTGGCGCTGTAGGTGGTTTCATTGCATAGCGCATGGCTACTCTACTATACCTAGACACCACTTCTATGCCTATAGCTGCCGCCGTTCTCATGTTAATGGCAGTGGACAGGATATGGGTGGACACACTGTATATTGTGATAAGGTTTAAAAAATAGCCACGATGCATGGGTCTTAATGCTTTTCAGAGATTCCTTGGCTTTGAAAATTACTTTAGGTAATATCTAATTTGATTAAGGACAGCTCTGTGTCCGAATGCATTGGCTTTTGCCTTGATGCAATATTTTTAATGTACCTGAAACCTATTAACTGACTTGGACCATGATGAAGATGCGTTGAGCGCTGAAACGCGATGTATGTTACTGACTGCTATTTGAAATAACTGCTTGCTGACATCACACATTGTGGCTGACTTTTAAAGAAACAAAATAAAAATTATATTTTATTGAAAATAAAACATCTGAATTGCCTGAATTATCCGGAGTGACACGCTGGACTAATCCTTTTCCTGATCTGCTGAGTTTGCTTCCACCCCCTTTCCTTGCAGTCTCCCCTGGATTCCAAGCCACAATACTGGACATTTGATTGGGCTAAGCTGGCCACGTAATTTTTCTGAAACCTATTAAGTTGTACAAATAAATAGGTGAAGTTTTATATCCAAATGGCTGGACACCTTTGTTTGCTTTGTCTGCATCTCAAGCCAAGTTACTTTCTGTGCCGAGGATCTTCACAGCCTACCTACGGGAGCTTGGGAACTTGTTTACTTTGTTACTCTCATTACGAGGAACAGCCGTCAACAGAAAAACATATTTAGAGGAATTGGCTGGATTCTGAAGTTCAAGCTTTTAGCTTTCTCAATACTGACTTGGCTCTGCACCTTCCTGATATTAAAGAGAACCTGTCACTTGCTCAAAAAATTGAGTTAAATTCCATGTAAATATCCCTAAGCTCCCCTGATTCTGCTGCCTTTTTCGATTTGTGCTACGTTGCCCCATTGCAGTGATATTCACATGTGATGCCTTTTGAGGGTAATGTGTAATATTTGTGCTTCAGGTCCAACTAGTAGAGTTGAGCGGACTGCAAATAATCCGGGTCCGGCGGATCCGCAGTGGGTTAACAAAGAAGTCCGGATCCGATCCGGAATCCGGCCCTATATATGTCAATAGGGAGGGAGGGAGGGACGGACGGACGGAGGGACGGACGGACTCTGCAAAACGTGCGGATCCGGATTTTGCCGATTCGGGTCCGCTCAACACTACCAACTAGGCATTTCTTCAGAATCGTCTGTGGGGTCGTGCCCTTTCACCCCTACCTCCCAGATGCTGTCAATCACAGCTCATCAACTGATCCCGCATTCTCAGAAGCTGCCAATCTCTGGCAAAACCTGGGACGCAGGTTCTGAAACTCTGTATAAACATCCAGTTAAGTACAAGCAGAGATTTCATTCAAATCAATAAATGTGAATATTTCTGCAATGGAGCAACACAATGCAAGATCGGAAAAAATGGCAGAATCAGGGAGCTCAGGGATTTTAGCAAGTTATTTAACTCAATTTTTTCAGCAAGTGACAAGTCATTTTTAACAAACCATTTTTTTCTTGAGATGGATGCTTCCTTCATAGGCGTAGGAGCTGTACTTTCACAGCAGTCACATGAAACTAAAGATCATCCCTTCTGCTTATTAGCTAAGAAATTTTCTCTTGCAGAGAGGAATTACTCCATTGGAGGTGAAAAACTCCATGCTGTTAAATTCGCTTTGGTGCATTGACTCAATTTTCTGAAAGGAGCAACATTTTAACTAACAGTGTATGTCGACCATAAAAAAAATCTGGAATATTTTCAGGCCGACAGAAATTGAATACTTTCAAGTACATTGGGTTCACCTTAATCTTCCCTATGGTCCTGCAGGGAAGAACTGCAGAGCTGACATACTTTCCAGATCCTCCAATCCTTTCGACACCTCAGAAGAGTCTCCTCACAATGTTATCAAACCTAAGTGTGTTCTTGCAATTTAGCATTTCACCCAGTATTAATTCTTTCAAATTGACAATTCTTTTTGTCTCCAAAAACCTTGCTGGAAGGTTTGGTCTTTGGCACAGTCTTCTCCAGTAATCATGAAGTGAACTAATTGCTGAACCTCTTTCTTGATTTTCTTGGTGTCCTAAATGGAGACAAAGCGTAACGGAATTTTTTGCTTCATGTATTCAATGCACCCAGATCAGGTCCTCTTGTTATTCGCATCTCAATCCCTTAAAGAGGTTATCCACTACTTTTACATTGATGGCCTATTTTTAGGATAGGTCATCAATGTCTGATCAGCTGGGATCTGACACCACGCACCTCTGCTGATCAGCTGTTCTCATTGCTGCTAGCGGCAGCAGCCAGCCAGAATTGCTCAGTTCCGGAGCTACCTCCTCTTCTGATAATGGTCGCTAATAACATCCGCCTTCCATTCAAATCAATAGGAGGCGGATGTGTAGTACTCGGCCACAGCCGCTTTCCAAAGACAGGGTAGCTGCTCCATAAGTGACTATTTCTGGCTGCCTGCTGCCGCCGCTGGCACTACACACAGCTGATCATTGAGGGTGCAGTTTGTCAGGTCATCAATGTTTGAGAAACCAGTATCTATCGTAAGGTCTTAGGGGCACTTTGCACACTACGACATCGCAGGTGCGATGTCGGTGGGGTCAAATGGAAAGTGACGCACATCCAGCGTCGCAGGCGATATCGTAGTGTGTAAAGCCTTTTTGATACGATTAATGAGCGCAAAATCGTCATAATCGTATCACCGGTGTAGCGTCGGTCATTTCCATAATTTGGAAATGACCGATGTTACGATGTTGTTCCTCGTTCCAGCAGCATCACACATAGCTGTGTGTGAAGCCGCAGGAGCGAGGAACATCTCCTACCTGCATCCTGTGGCTCACGCCAGCTATGCGGAAGGAAGGAGGTGGGCGGGATGTTTACGTCCCACTCATCTCCGCCCCTTCGCTTCTATTGGCTGCCTGCCGTGTGACGTCGCTATGACGCCGCATGACCCGCCCCCTTAATAAGGAAGCAGGTCGCCGGCCAGAGCGACGTCGCAGGGCAGGTGAGTGCATGTGAACCTGGCGTAGCGATAATGTTCGCTACGCCAGCTATCACCATGATATCACAGCTGCGACGGGGGCGGGGACTATCGTGCTCGGCATCGCAAGCATTGGCTTGCGATGTCGTAGTGTGCAAAGTGCCCCTTAAAAAAAGGCCCCCACCTTCACTGGGCCCTAGTCATAGCCGCAGCGAAGGTGGTTGGCCATGTTACTTCAGCCACTACACATTGTCTAATATGCATGCAAAGCGCTTCAGGTGCATCGCTTGTAAATTAGCCATGTGGAGGTGCCAGGATCAGTGGGGCAGAGCAGGGCGCATAATCCCGTGGCCCAATGTGAAGCAGGTGATGAAAGCATCACTCAGCTGTGACCTCATCACACTGCTACAGGCAACGCAGAGCTGGTGGAGGTGGTGAGCACATGGCAGTTGGCGTGGAAAAGTAAGCGTTCTATGAGCTGAAGACAGGGGCGGGACGATCGCAGGCGGTGGTGGTGGAGAGGACCGCTGACCACAACCCCTGCTTCAGGTGGATGTTCGCACATCCAGCAGAAATGCATGACGGGGCAGAGAGAACGCCGCTCAACGTGGGAGCTGGGGAGGGTGAGTAAAATTATTTTTTTTTGGTTGGAGACAGAACGGAGACATATTGACCAGGATGAGGATACATATACAAGGTAGGGGACATATATACCAGGATGATAAACCTATAAACCAGAATTGGGACATACATACCAGGAGGGGCCAAAGAAGGGGACATATATACAAGGAGGAGGATATCATATATACCATGAAGGGGACAAAGACCAGAATGGGGACATATACAGTGGTACCTCGGTTTTTGTTGACCGAATATCATTGGTTTCGGTTTTCGTTGATTTTTCCACTAAAAATTTGCCTTGGTTTTCGTTGATTGCCTCTGTTTTTGTTTGTTTTTGCCTGCATGCCCACGTGACTACACTGCTATTTTTGCAAGAATCAAGGGTGATTCATGCATTCTCCTGCTCTGTTTGGCATTATGTGAGTGTCACCCAGCTTTTCAGTTTCAAAATGTATGTTAGAAATGTAAGATAAAATGTATTCACTCTTACATTAGTGTTTTATATTCATTTAATTTATTTTTTTATAGTCATGTCTTATTGTTTTTAGTTTTAAGCACTATCTTTATTCCCTATAAAATGTGTTTTTGGTATGTATTTTAGAGTGTCTAAATCAAATTAATTGGATTTACATTGATTCCTATGAAAATAATTGCTTCGGTTTTAGTCGGTTTCAGTTTTCATTGATTGTATTCAGACGGATTATCAACGAAAACCGAGGTATCACTGTATACTAAAATGGGCCCAGTGGGGAGAAATATATACCAGGATGGGGCATATATACCAAGATGGGGACAAATAAACCAGGATGAAGACATATACCAGGAGGGGCCCAGGAAGGGACATATACACCGTGTGCAGAATTATTAGGCAAGTTGTATTTTAGAGGATTTTTTTTATTATTGATCAACAACTATGTTCTCAATCAACCCAAAAGACTCATAAGTATCAAAGCTTAATATTTTTGGAAGTTGGAGTGGTTTTTTTTTAGATTTGGCTATCTTAGGAGGATATCTGTTTGTGCAGGTAACTATTACTTAATAAAAAACAAATATATTCCCATCTCACTTGTTTATTTTCACCAGGTAAACCAATATAACTGCACAAAATTTAGAAATAAACATTTCTGACATGCAAAAACAAAACCCCAAAAAATTAGTGACCAATATAGCCACCTTTCTTTATGATGACATGACACTCAACAGCCTACCATCCATAGATTCTGTCAGTTGCTTGATCTGTTTACGATCAACATTGCGTGCAGCAGCCACCACAGCCTCCCAGACACTGTTCCGAGAGGTGTACAGTTTTACCTCCCTGTAGATCTCACATTTTATGAGGGACCACAGGTTCTCTATGGGGTTCAGATCAGGTGAACAAGGGGGCCATGTCATTATTTTTTCATCTTTTAGACCTTTACTGGCAAGCCACGGTGTAGTGTAGTTGGATGCATGTGATGGAGCATTGTCCTGTATGAAAATCATGTTTTTCTTGAACTATACCGACTTCTTCCTGTACCAGTGCTTGAAGAAGTTGTCTTCCAGAAACTGGCAGTAGGTCTGGGAGTTGAGCTTCAATCCATCCTCAACCCGAAAAGGTCCCACAAGTTCATCTTTGATGATACCAGCCCATATCAGTACCCCACCTCCACCTTGCTGGCGTCTGAGTCTGAGTAGAGCTCTCTGCCCTTTACTGATCCGGCCTCTGGCCCATCCATCTGGCCCATCAAGAGTCTCTCATTTCATCAGTCCATAAAACCTTTGAAAAATCAGTCTTAAGATATTTCTTGGCCCAGTCTTGACGTTTTACCTTATGTTTCTTGTTCAAAGGTGGTCGTTTTTCAGTCTTCCTTACCTTGGCCATGTCCCTGAGTATGGCACACCTTGTGCTTTTTGATACTCCAATAACGTTGCAGCTCTGAAATATGGCCGAACTGGTGTCAAATGGCATCTTGGCAGCTTCACGCTTGATTTTCCTCAATTCATGAGCAGTTATTTGGTGCCTTTTTTGCCCAACACGCTTCTTGCGACCCTGTTGGTTATTTGCCATGAAACGCTTGATTGTTCGGTGATCACACTTTAAAAGTTTGGCAATTTCAAGTCTGCTGCATCCCTCTGCAAGACATCTCACAATTTTGGACTTTTCAGAGCCTGTCAAATCTCTCTTCTGACCCATTTTGCCAAAGGAAAGGAAGTTGCCTAATAATTAAGCAAACCTTATATAGGGTGTTGATGTCATTACACCACACCCCTCCTCATTACAGAGATGCACATCACCTGACTTACTTAATTGGTAGTTGGCTCTCAAGCCTGTACAGCTTGGAGTAGGACAACATGTTTAAAAAATATCATGTGATCAAAATAATCATTTGCCTAATAATTCTGCACACTGTGTATACCAAGAGGACAACACATATACCAGGAAGGGAACAAATAAACCAGGATGGGGACTTATATACCAGGAATAGGACATATATGCTAGGAAGGAGATGAACAAACCAGGATGGGCCCAGAAAAGGGACATACATAACTGGAGGGGTGGGCCTGGGATGGGGATATATAAACAAGGAGTACATACCAGAAATTTACATACACTATCTAAAAAGACATATCTGCAGATTTTTCTTACTATCTGACATGAAATAAGAATAAACCTTTCCCGTTTTAGATCAATTAGGATTACCACAAATATTTATATTTTCCAAATGCCAGAATAATGAGCGAGAGACTGTTTTAAGGCATTTTTATTATTTTCTGCAAACTCAAAAGTTTACATACACTAAAGGGGGCTTTACACGCTACGATATCGTTAATGTTTTATCTTCGGGGTCACGTTGTTAGTGACGCACATCCGGCGTTATTAACGATATCGCAGCGTGTGACACTTACCAGCGACCTTAAGCGACCTCAAAAATGGTGAAAATCGTTCACCATAGAGAGGTCATTCCAAAACTAAAAATCGGTAATGGTTGATTATCGATGTTGTTCGTCGCTCCTGCGGTAGCACACATCGCTGTGTGTGACACCGCAGGAGCGAGGAACGTCTCGTTACCTGTCGCCGGCTGCAATGCCGGAAGGAAGGAGGTGGGCGGGATGTTACGTCCCGCTCATCTCCGCCCCTCCGCTTTGATTGGCCGGCCACTTAGTGACGTCGCGGTGATGCCGAACGTCCCTCCCCCTTGAAGGAGGGATTGTTCGGCAGTCACAACGACGACGACAACCAGGTAAGTGCGTGTGACGCTGCCGTAGCGATAATGTTCGCTACGGCAGCGAACAGACGATATCGCATACACGACGGGGGCGGGTGCTTACACTCTCGATATCGCTAGCAATTGCTAGCGATGTCGTAGCGTGTAAAGCCCGCTTAAGAGTACTATGCCTTTAAACAATATGGGACATCACTTATGATTATGTCATGTCTTTGGAAGCTTCTCATAGGTTTATTGGCAACATCTGACTTAATTAGAGACACACCTGTGGATGTATTTTAATGCACACCTCCAACACACTGCTTCTTTGTGTAGCATCATGGGAAAATCAAAAGAAGTCAGCCAAGATCTCAAGAAGAGAACTGTGGACTTGCTCAAGTTTGGTTCATCTTTGAGTGCAATTTCCAGATACCTGAAGGTGCCTCGTTCATCTGTACAAACAATTATACGCAAGTACAAACAAGATGGGAATGTCCAGCCATCATAGTGCTCAGGAAGGATATGGATTCTATGTACCAGAGAGGAATGTGCTTTGGACAGACATGTGCTTATTTACCAGAGAACAAAAGCAAAAGACCTCCTGAAGATTCTGGCGGAAGCTGATAAAATTGTGCCATTATCCACAGTGAAACGAGCACTGGATCAACAGGGGCTGAAAGTCCACTCTGCCAGGAAGAAGACATTACTCCAAAAGAAGCATAAAAAAGCCAGATTAATGTTTGCAAATGCACACAGGAACGTTAATTTTTGGAGACATGATCTGTGCTCTGACGAAGCTAAAATTGAACTGTTTGGCCATGAACCCAACATTACTTTTGGAGGAAAAAGAGAGAAGCTTTGGAACCTAAGAACACCATCCCAACAGTGAAACACGGGGGTAGCAGCATTATGTTGTGAGGTTGTTGTGCTACAGTAGGGACTCGTGTACTTCACAAAATGATGGCATCATGAGGAAAGAAGATTATGTGGCAATACTGAAGCAACATCTCAAGACATCTGCCAGTAACTTAAAGCTTGGGCAGAAATGGGTCTTCCATCTTGTCAGTGGCGAGAAGCATACTGCCAAACTGGTTACAAAGTGGCTTAATGATAGCAAAGTCAATGTTTTGGAGTGGCTATCATAAAGCCATGATCTCAGTCCTATTGAAAATTTCTGGGCAAAGCTGAAAAGGCAATGTTACCAAATAAAAATTAAATCTTGATTTTTATATAGTGCTAACATGTTCGGCAGCGCTTTGCATACGTCAGGAACACTGTCCCTATTGGGGCTCACAATCTAAATTCCCTATCTGTATGTCTTTGGAGTGTGGGAGTGTAGATAGATAAAACCGGTCCTTTGAGCGCTAATAGATCTATTATCTCAGGTTTTCTTTGTGAATAATTATGCTTTATTTGTGACAATAGATATCACCGAGGTTGTGCGAGGGCGCACAACTCAATCAGGTGAGCAGTTTTTAATACGCTGTAACAAACTTTGTCCCACGGGTGCTTCTCATATGCGCTATCTTTATTTGGAGTGTGGGAGGAAACAGGAGAACCAGGAGGAAACCCACGCAAACAGTGGGAGAACATACAAACTAGTTGCAGATGTTGTCCCTGGTGGGATTCGAACCCAGGACCCAAGTGCTGCAAGACTGCAGTTCTAACCACTGAGCCACCTATTAATGAAATGAATGTAAAGTTTTGACTTTGCAGAAAGTCATAAAAATGCATTAAAACCTTCTCTCTCTCATTATTCTATCATTTGATAAATAAAAATAATTTTGGTAATTCTAATTGACCTAAATCGGGAAAGGTTTATTCTGATTTCATGTCAGATAGTGAGAAAAACATGTACGGTATATGAGTCTTTTTAGATAGTGTATGTAAACTTCTGCTTTCAACTGTATATATCAAGAGGGGCCTAGGATTGGGACATATATACCAGGATGGAGACCTACATATGAGGAAGGGGACATATATACCAGGAGGAGGGGAGGGCATATATACACCAGGAGGGGCCCAGGATGGGGATATATACCAGGAGGGGAGATGAATATATGTCACACTAGGAATGAGGAAGTACCAAGGAAATAGCGAAAGAGAAGGGAAACCCTGTGTCTAGGGAAGGGGGAGATGGTGACCCTTGACTGAACCTACCGCTTGTCCTATAGGTGCCTCACCACCCTAGATAGGTTCTGCACCTATGCGCCGAGCCGGATACCTGACTCTAGGTATCCCTAGTACTGGGCCCTAAATAGGGAACGGGTGGGATGAGCTCTTCGTCAACCCCACTAAAAACTAAAGAAGACACAAGGAGGACACACAGGGGAAATAGTGCATGAACTACTTGTCCACAGATGACTGAGCTAGAAGTTCATCAAAGTTTCAGCAACAGTACCACAAATGAGTACAAGCCATCTGCTTGCATCCAGAGCTTGAATGAACTGAATGTCACCAGCACAAGTCCAAGGAAAATAAGAGTATTTAAACCCAAGGGGAAAAACAGATGATTAGCAGCTGAAGAGAAGAGGAAATCCGCTGGCTCTTAAAGGGAAAAGGATGAAAACCCAGCAGAGGAGCTACCTAGTACACTGAATACTGGAACAATAGAAAGTGAGGGAGCATTTTGTGCAGCCAAACACTGTGACATTATATTGCCGGACACTACAGTACTGTCTGTCACCCGTGACAAAATATTTATATATAAATTTGGCTTTGATTGATACAAAACATATAAGACTGACAAAAAAAAAGGTGGAAAACATGATTAACTAGAGAAAAAAAGTGGATGAAATAGGGTGTTGGACATAATAATTGTGTACTTATCCCCAATGAAGTATCAGGGCATGATAATAGAATGCACAATAAGTATATAAACAAGGCAGTGTCTGCAGATAAATAATATAATTACAAAACACACAATACCTGGCTCTAGAGCCTCATCTTTTTTTATAATTACCGTATTTTTCGCTTTATAAGACGCACCTGATTATAAGACGCACCCCCAAATTTGGTGAAGCAAAAGAGAATCTTTTTTTTAATGTTAAATGGGGTCCATCTTATAATGCCAGTGTCCGTCTAACAAATCATATAGGGTATATGTCCCTCATAGCCCCCCATCCTAAAATTAGCCCCCCTTAATCTGGATATGGCCCCCTTATATTGAATATAGCCCCCTTGTGCTGGGACACGTTTCCCTGTGCTGCCCATGGCCCCTATAGATGGCACACTTCCCCTGTGTTTGATATGGCCCCCATACTGCTGCCCATGGCCACTATAGATGGCACATCTCCCCTGTGTTAGATATGCCCCCCATACTGCTGCCCATAATAAAATAAAACACTCTTTCCTTACCTTCTCAGCGCTGTCCCTCCTTGTGTCCCCCTCCTTGCAGTTGAGCTCCAGCTTCCTCCACTTCCTGGTTCTTGCTGCCGGTCATGTGATCGGCACGGCAGAGTGATATCATCTCTGCGTGCCTGATCACAGACAGCAGCAGCAGGAGACCGGGAGATCATCGCTGGAGGTAAGTAAAGCTTTTTTTATTTTACTATGGGCAGCAGTATGGGGGCCATATCTACCACAGGAGGGATCATGTGCGATCAAAGGGAGCACAGGCAGATATAATATGCCCCGCTGCCCCAGCCCGTCAGCGCGATGCGGTTTCAGCACCACGCTGATGGACAGCGGCTGTGCATATTATATGAGCGGGAGCAGGAGATCTCCCGCTTTAGCCTTCCCCAGCTCACCAGCGGACCCTGCAGTGTATGTATAAATACAGGGCCTACAAGTAGTATTCAACCCCCTGCAGATTTAGCAGGTTTACACATTCGGAATTAACTTGGTATTGTGACATTTGGACTGTAGATCAGCCTGGAAGTGTGAAATGCACTGCAGCAAAAAAGAATGTTATTTCTTTTTTTATTTTTTTTTTTAAAATTGTGAAAAGTTTATTCAGAGGGTCATTTATTATTCAACCCCTCAAACCACAAGAATTCTGTTTGGTTCCCCTAAAGTATTAAGAAGTATTTCAGGCACAAAGAACAATGAGCTTCACATGTTTGGATTAATTATCTCTTTTTCCAGCCTTTTCTGACTAATTAAGACCCTCCCCAAACTTGTGAACAGCACAAAGGAGCATTCCAAGGCCATCAGAGACAAGATCGTGGAGGGTCACAAGGCTGGCAAGGGGTACAAAACCCTTTCCAAGGAGTTGGGCCTACCTGTCTCCACTGGGAGCATCATCTGGAAGTGGAAGGCTTATGGAACTACTGTTAGCCTTCCACGGCCTGGACAGCCTTTGAAAGTTTCCACCCGTGCTGAGGCCAGGCTTGTCCAAAGAGTCAAGGCTAACCCAAGGACAACAAGGAAGGAGCTCCGGGAAGATCTCATGGCAGTGGGGACATTGGTTTCAGTCAATACCATAAGTAACGTACTCCACCGCAATAGTCTCCGTTCCAGACGAGCCCGTAAGGTACCTTTACTTTCAAAGCGTCATGTCATGGCTCGTCTCCAGTTTGCTCATGATCACTTGGAGGACTCTGAGACAGACCGGTTCAAAGTTCTCTGGTCTGATGAGACCAAGATCGAGATCTTTGGTGCCAACCACACACGTGACGTTTGGAGACTGGATGGCACTGCATACGACCCCAAGAATACCATCCCTACAGTCAAGCATGGTGGTGGCAGCATCATGCTGTGGGGCTGTTTCTCAGCCAAGGGGCCTGGCCATCTGGTCCGCATCCATGGGAAGATGGATAGCACGGCCTACCTGGAGATTTTGGCCAAGAACCTCCGCTCCTCCATCAAGGATCTTAAGATGGGTCGTCATTTCATCTTCCAACAAGACAATGACCCAAAGCACACAGCCAAGAAAACCAAGGCCAGGTTCAAGGGGGAAAAAATCAAGGTGTTGCAGTGGCCTAGTCAGTCTCCTGACCTTAACCCAATTGAACACTTGTGGAAGGAGCTCAAGATTAAAGTCCACATGAGACACCCAAAGAACCTAGATAACTTGGAGAAGATCTGCATGGAGGAGTGGGCCAAGATAACTCCAGAGACCTGTGCTGGCCTGATCAGGTCTTATAAAAGACGATTATTAGCTGTAATTGCAAACAAGGGTTATTCCCCAAAATATTAAACCTAGGGGTTGAATAATAATTGACCCACACTTTTATGTTGAAAATTTATTAAAATTGAACTGAGCAACATAACTTGTTGGTTTGTAAGATTTATGCATCTGTTAATAAATCCTGCTCTTGTTCGAAGTTTGCAGGCTCTAACTTATTTGCATCAAACCTGCT